>NW_005841947.1:1239008-1278816 GCF_000455745.1 Alligator sinensis
CATAGGTCTTGTAGACAGAACCCTGCCCTTCACCTAGCTTATCACTGTTTTTAAGGCCTCCTGACATCTGCAGATGCCAATTCAAGTTTCAGCATCAGAATCCAGATTTCAAATTCCCTCTGGTGGGAAAAGATGGATTCAGGATCTGAATTCAGGCTGCCTTTTAATGAATTAAGAACTATGTTTTACTTCTCTCCTCCAGCTGTCTGTGCAAAGCCTGGCTGCTGCAGAATATTAGTTGAAGGAGTGGGCTTCCAGGGCCCATTGACTACACCCTGATAGATGACAGCTTTGCAGAGTTACCTGCTCTGTGCAAAACTCTCTGCAGCCTATTCTTTCCATCCCCTACCTGTGAAACCAAACTATATCTGCTGCCTGTTATGTTCCTTAATTACCAAGGAATAAGAGCAGAATTTGGGCTGAACAAAATACCACTCAAGTGGTTTGCTAACGTTTGTGGTCCCAGAAGGGACTGGACATATCAGGAAGAAACGTATAGCTAACATTTTCAAGGGGCTCAGGATTCATTCTTAAAAGGAAAGGTGGTTCATTTCAGTTGGAAATCTACAAGTTCAGTGGCAGCCTTCTCTCTAAAGGAGTTCTGTCGATGGAACAGAGAGCGTGCCAGCGCTGAGGACTGACTTTCATTCAGATAAAGTTTGCCCTCATTTACAACAAAGTAGCTTTATCAATAGGCTTGGGTTGATGTAACTGAGAAGGAAAAAAAATAAGCAAGTCTTCACTTTGACTTAAAGAAGGGTGTGTGTGTGTGTGTGGGGGGGGGGGGGGGGAAATTAGCCTTCAGCTGCAATACACTGTATTCTAAAAAGTCGAAATTAGCGTTCAGCTGCAATACACTGTATTCTAAAAAGTCCAGAGAGCCAAATAATCCCCCCCCATAGCCCCCCCCCCAAATATGTTGGGTTATAATTGTAATATACCTGTAGCATGTAGTCATGGTCATTACATTACCGTCCTGTAGCTAGGAGTTCCTGCCTTTTCTGTAGAAAGTAAATTTATTTTCCTCCGCTGTCTTGCAATCCCCATGTCAACCCATAACCCATCAGGTGTCAGCTCCTATGGTACTGTTTGAATGTTAGTGGGAAAGTTTCAGGAAAGCAGTTTGTTTCAGCCCAAGCTCAGACACAAGCTCACAACATTAATATAACAGGGTTAATCTCTCAGCGATGGACTGTAGAACTATTTCCTGGACAGAGTCTCTTCCGAGGCAGCTGGATGCATACCATCCCTAGTGCATTTTGACAGTTTTTACCTCGGATAGAAGTTACTGTGGAAAATTTTCACCATCAGCACAGCAAGGGGTTAAACAAAAGTTGGACTCAAATTTACAAAGCCATCTGAACTGGTTTCAAGTAGACATGAAACACCAATGCATCTGGAAAATGGAACTTTCAATTGACCGTTTTTTACCATCTGGTCTCAAGAACATCTTCTGCTTGGGAGCTGCATAAGCAATGAAAAAAAAAAGCATACAAACAACTTCCTGTACCATGTTTTTGGTGACTTGTAATGACGCATTATAAAGTTAACCAGCTAAATATGTGCAACTGTGCCTCACTCCAGATGACAGCATGTATTATATAACAGTAAGCCCTGACAGTGAGACACTTATTTTAAAAGATTGGGACACAATCATACCCAGGGAAATACTTTCTGTGTCTGAGATAGTGCGGGGTAGGGGGTGGGGCCAAGTGCCTTAGATAGTTTTAGCACCATCCTAACATCCTCAATCCATTCTAGAATCTAGAAAAGTAACAGGACCTTTTTTTTTTTTGCTGCTGCTGCTTGTTTTATAAGCGAAAACGACATTACTTGTTGCATCTCATGTTGCAAAGAGAAGTTTAAGTGAAAGGTGTACTTTTTTCAAGTTAACAAATTTTTAGATGAAAAATTGATCTTAACAAAAACAGCAACAACAATCTCAAACATATCACTTATTTAGGCTGGCTTTTTCTATGTAATGCAAAACCAAGAGCCTGTTTTGTCCCTCAGAATGATGTAAATAATAATAACAGCAATAACAACAACAACAACTCCACCAAAGGAACAAAGTTAAATCAACAAAAAATTATGTACCTATCTGACCTGGTATAAGCGTGAAGTGAATCAGGTGATGTATACCTTGGTTTCTTTCACATGATTGAACTAATGAAATCCAATGGAGAAAGCCCATTACCAATGTAAGCATAGGAAACTGCTGTAGGAGAACCAAAATGAAGGCCAGTACTAGGCAGAACATGCTAGTGAACATGCTAGCAAACTAAGAGGAACATGCTGTGTGGACACCTTTATTGGTTTAGTGATTGCAGGAGGGAACAGCTGATCAGTAGGCTAAGAAGGCTCTCTGAATAAACAAGTTTTATTCTTTTATAAGTTTAACTCCTTGGTCTTTTGAGAGTAACACATGGTACCAAGCGTGGGGTGCAAAGAAAGACAGAAAAATGAAGCATCTCAGAATTCCAGAGGAGTTAAAGCTGTCCAGCAATGCAACAGAAACTTGGAAGAAATTTAAGCAGAGCTTCACCATATATATGACAGCCAGTGGAGCTACAGAGAAGGAAGATCCACTCAAGGTAGATTTTTTTAAATATAGCAGGCCCAGAAGTTCTCTGTCTCTTTATAATAGCCTACACCTGTCAGAAGCACAGAAAAGCTATGGCACAGTAATAAAAAAGTTTGAGGAATATTGTATACCCAAACAAAATGAAACCTTTGAATGGTATAATTTCCATAGGAGACAGCAAAAAGAATGTGAGACAAGAGAGGGGTTTGTCAATGACCTCAGACTGTTGAGCCAGATATACAACTTTGGAGACCTAAAAGAGTCCATGATCAGAGATCAAATAGTATTAGGTATAAGAGCTACAAGCTGCAGCAAAAGACTATTAGAGAATCCTGAGCTTAATTTGGAAAAGTCAGTTAGCATGTGCCAAGCGGCTGAGATAACAAATGCCAGGCGGCAGAAACTGGAGGAAAAAACACAAGCTGAACTAGACAGCATTACAAGACTGCAAAAACCTAAGGCAACACACAAACAATACAGAAAGGAGGACCTCACTATGAAGCAGGCAAGCTGAGGCCAAAGAGAATTGCTTGAAGAAGCAATGGTCAGCAGCAGATGCTGTGGGGGTTACCACAAATCCATGCAGTGCCCTGCATTTGGTAAGCGCTGCAAGAAATGCAGAAGATTCAGTCACTTTGCAAGAGTTTACACAAAGGAGCAGGATGCATCACACAAGAAACACTAGGTGCATGCTGTATGCAACAAGGAAGAGAAAGAACTCATTGGCACAATACAAGATGTTAATTCTTCTGAGGATTGGACAATCACCCTGGACACCAAATGGACTAATGGTAACTTTTAAATTAGATGCAGGGACACAGGTCAATGTAATACCAGAATACATTATTTAAAACAATGAAAACTAAATCTGTGTACTATGAGAATAAGGAAGTGAAACTTAGAGCATATAATGGGAAAATGATTGCAACCAAGGTTGTTTGTGCACTACATGTTAGACACAAGGGTAATACAGTAAAAGTTCAGTTTGTAACCGTCCCAGGAAAGCTAGTGCCAATTACTGGGTTGTGAAAATGTAAAACTCTAGGTTTGTTTAAGAGAATGGATGCCATTGAGGGACTAGAAAGCAAGAACATAGAAGAAGAGTTTGATGATGTGTTTCAAGGCATAGGGAAACTGTCAACTGAGTACTAGATAGAATTAAGAGAACCAGATACTCCCACCATACTGCACCAAGAAATGTTCTCTTTGCACTAAGGGGAAAAGTGAAAAAAGAATTAGATTTGTTAACATGAACATAATAGAAAAAGTAAGGCAACCAACTTCTTGGGTTCATTCACTGGTCATAATAGAAAAAAAAAAGTTGGGTTCCTTGAAATTGTGTCTGGATCCTAAGCAAATGAACAGATGCACCAAAAGGGAGCATTTTCCCTTTCCCACCAGGGAACAGGTTTTTCAGAACATGGCAGAAGCTAAATATTTCTTCACTTTGGATGCCTCTTCTGGCTTCCGGCAAGTTCCCCTAGAAAAGAATAACACCAGATTATGTACCTTCAGTATGCCCTTTGGAAGGTATTGTTTTCATAGGCTTCCTTTTGGTCTGTGTTCTGCATCTGAAGTATTTCACAGAAAAGTGCAACAATTTTTTGAAGGTCTTGATGGGACCTTAAATAAATCTTGATAGTTTATATTGATGATCTATTAATTTGGGGAAATGCTATGGAAGAACATAACCTGAAGCTAAGAAAGGCACTAGAAAGAGCTTGCAGAGCAGGTTTGAAACTGAACAAACAAAAATGCAAATTCACGGTCAAAGAAATAACATATCTGCAAGAAAAGCTCTCTGAGAAAGGGATGCAAGTTGATTCTGCCAGGGGTAAAACCACTACAAACAAACACGCCACCCCCTACGGATAAGGAAAGAATGTAGAGATTACTGGGAATTATCAATTTTGTAGGGAGGGAATGATCAATTTTGTGGGGAAATATCTACCTAATTTAGCAGAGCAGACCAAACACCTTAGATCACTCCTACAAAAAAATGCTCAGTGGATATGGGAACATGAACAAGAAGCTGAATTTAAAGGCTTGAAGGAAAAAATAATGAAAGCTCTGGTACTAAAATATTATGACCCTAAAAGACCCATTAAAATGTCAACAGATGCTTCTAAAGAAGGCATTGGAGCAACTTTGCTTCAAAATATGGGGATAGCTGGAGATCAGTAGCATGTGCATTTAGGGCACTCTCTAATGCAGTGTCTATATGCACAAAATGAGAAAGAAAGTTTAGCTCTGGTATATGGCTGTAAGAAATTTCCTATATTCATCTATGGGAAGCCTGTGATAACTGAAACTGATTAGAATCTTTGGTAAGTATAGCAAAGAAAGGGTTATCAGACATGCCACCCAGATTACAGAGACTTTTCTTTCAACTGCATATGTATGATCTAGACATACAGTACACACAAGGAAAACACCTACTTATTGCACATACGTTATCCAGAGCATGTGACACAATGGAAAATGAGAGAATTCCAGACTCAGACCTAGTGTATGTTAATCTAATTAAAACAGTGATTCCTAGGCACTAACTGCAGAAGCTACTGCTCAGGACACCATATTGCAAAAAGTGATAATAGCTATTTGTGCTCGTTGGCCTGGAAAACATGTACCTAGCCACTACTCTCAGTTCAAGGAAGAGCTGTCAGTACTGGATGGCATTTTGTTCAAATGTTCATGACGTGTTGTTCCAGCAGTTCTAAAGAAAGACATGTTAAACAGACTGCACGAGGGGCATCTAGGCATTGAAAAATGCAAAAGAGAGCAAGGGGCACTCTAGATTGGCCCAACATAAATACTGACAGAAGATGCTGTAAAGGCTTGTACAGCCTGCTTAAAGTACAGATGAATGCAAAGAAAAGAGCCCATAATGGTCATGGAGGAGCCCATAGCTCCATGGGATCAAGTAGGCATTGATTTATTCATGCATGCAGGAAAAACATATGAATTAGTGCTGGATTATTATTCTCACTATCCTGAAATTGCATTGCTCAAAAGCATAACAGCAAACCATGTCATAATTCACATCAAATCGATTTTTGTTAGACATGGGATTCTACAAATTGTGAGAATAGACAATGAACCTCAATTCACTGTCTTAATTTTTACAGAGTTTGCAAACAAATATGGAGTCTGTCACAACTCTTCACGTCCTAAACACCCACAATCCAATGGTCTGGTGGAAAATGGAGTATAAATAGTGAAGAAATTGTTGAAAAAAGCTACAGATTCATATACTGATATTTATCTGTCACTCTTAAATTACAGGGCAGCACTCATGAAACATGGATTGTCCCCAGTAGAAATGTTGTTTAACAGGAAACTCAAAACCAGGCTGCCAAAACTTGTGGATGCTCATCAGAATGAAAAGCAAAATGTGAAAACATTAAAAAAAATTGACAAACTCAAATAAAAATGAAACTATGACAGGGGCTCCAGGGAGTTACCACAACTGCACACCAAAGATATGGTACTTATTTCAGATGGACAAATGTAGAAACAAAAAGCACTAGTTTCCTGTCAAGTAGCTCCCAGATCCTATGAAGTACCCACACTGGAAGGACAGGTATTCAGAAGGAACAGACAACACTTGTGGCTCATAAAGAGGAGAAAAGAAGCAGCATCATGAGATTCACCAAAGGAAACAGAGCTAACATCAAAACAACAAGGAATGACAGAGGTGATTGAAAATGACGCGGAAGTAGAGACATCTGAACAAGGAAACCAAACAAAAACTGAACCAATAAGGATTGAGAATGCAGAGAAACTGTGAAGATAATTTAGGGCTCCTATACATGTGCAGGGAGGCTGCTCCAACGCGCTGTAATTACAGCACTTTGGAGCAGAATCAATTCTGGAGTGTGGTAATTACCGTGCTCCAGCAGACTCCAGTGTCATGTACATCAGCATCCCTGCACTGACGGGCAGGGTGCTTTGAACTAAGCTCATTCAATGAACTTTAATTCAAAGTGCCCCACTGCCATTTTTCAGCGCAGGGATGCTAATACATGTGATGCTCCAGGCACTTTTAATTAGCACAGCTCTGAGGTGAGCTAATTAAAGTCTCTCCCACCCACCCCCCCCCTCCCTGAGCACGTCTATTAATGTCCTTAGAGCTAAAAAGCCAACACAAAAACTAATAGAGATCTGTTAAAATGTGCTTTAACAATGGGTTGAACTAAATTTGAAATGTTAGTATTACATGGGGATATGTTATATGAAAGGGGGAAGATGTGTGGATACCTTTAAGAGTGTTATGTATAAATTGTTACATTGGCTCTGGGATTGCAGGAGGGAACAGCAGATCAGTGGGCTAAGAAGGCTCTCTGAATAAACAAGCTTTATCATTTTATAAGTTTAACTCCTTGGTCTTTTGAGAATAACATACATGCTACATGTTCTCTAGTAGAACTTTAGAGGTTGACATCAAGAAGACTCTCTCCACTGGAAATGCTGGGGGATACACTCAGGGCACTGACCTCAGGGATATTTGCACTGATCGTTGCTGCACTGGATGCAACTACATCAGGGGTGGGCAAAATGCGGCCCGCCAGGCCATTCTATCCAGCCCGTGGGGCCCCTAAAAAATTTAGAAAATTAATATTTATCTGCCCCGGCTGCCTATCATGCAGCCCTCGATGGCTTGCCAAAACTCAGTAAGCGGCCCTCTGCCCAAAAATAATTGCCCGTCCCTGAACTACATGGATGCAAAAAGCCCATGGCAGAAAAGCCCACAGGTATGAAAAACAAACTTTAGATACAAAGAATAAAGGGGGAATTTATTCCCCAGACCAATGATCATCACTGTCAACAGTCCAGCTGGTCTTTGTTCACCAGATATTCTCACCTCCTCCATATGGAAAAGCAATTGCCCAGTTTGTTACTGCTGGGTGTTTCTAGAGGATGACATTACCTGGTAGAAACTGCAGTGCTAGATAACTTGCCATGAGGCTACTTCACATCCAAGGAAGATCCTACTGCAACCAAGGCTCAGTTAATACAAATGGCTGCATAACTTCAGCTCAGATTAACTAGGTCTGCATCTGATGCCAATCGCCCCCATATGAAAGGAACACTAGTATAGTTCCTGAATGTGCTTCTTTTTTAACAAACAAAACCAGAGTTCATTACCACTCCTTCATCCTTGCTCAGGCAGACATGGAAAGCACCCCCCTCCCCCCACCCCACCCCCGCCCGCATCAGAAAGATCCAGGTTAAGCATTGTTCCCAATTACATGGGTACATGTCCAATGATTTCAGGGGGAGTTAAAAGAGAGCAGAATTTGGCACTATGTCTTTCCTGAAGGATGACTAACGATCAAATAATTTTCTCACATCTCTGTTTGCACTTTCGCAGTCTGGTTACATTGATTTGTGTCTCATAAGTAGACATTTCCTTTGTTGGTTACAAATCAATGTTATAGACCAAGGCTGCTTGCGCATTCTCCCCCCTCCCTTTTTTTGCTGTGTGAAAAACAAAGTGCAGTTTCAATTCTTTCTTCTTTATAAATGTGAACTTTCTTTATTGACCATATATTAGCAAAAACAGCTCAAATTCCAACCCTCCCTTCACGAATAGGAAACAGTTTTGCTCGCATTTCTAATTACTGAGATGCTTTACTACCGATAAACCATGATAAACACCTTTATCATTCCAGTCTTGCCCCGGCTTTGTTAACCTAGTTCTAATCCTCTCCTTCAAACATCACAAGATGTCCTATAGCAGCCAACTGTGATATCACAGACAGCTATGACTTCATGGCGTGAGTGAGGGAAAAAAGGAGGCAAAGGTTTTCGTCTGTAGCTAGACTGAGCTGACACAAATCTCCTGAGAGTGGAGAGAGAGAAAGAAAGAGAGGATTTTCAATTGGTTATTGAGAGGCAATGAGCTTTTTGACTGGCGTATGAAAATACAACACTGAAGATAGCTGGGTATTTTACTACAAGTGGATAGGCATGAAAAAAAGGGAGGAACCAGAAACAGTCATCAATCAGGACATGCTGAGTGAGGGGAGCTACAGGTGAAAATGCAGAACAGCACAGTTTGGTTTGCCTGTATCAAAAAAGCAACGTGTGGCATCTGCTTTTTTTCCCCTTTCACCAATCTATTTTGATTTACAAAATAATCTGGGTTATCCTAAAGTTTCAGTGGTTCAATGGAAAATTCATGGCTGCCAGCAGAATAACAGGAATGGATGAGGGCAGCCAGAAATAAGAAAAGTTTAAAAGTAAAGAAGATCAAAAAGGAATACTCCACAAAAATTTTAAATAAAAAACAAGACTTGCTTTGCTGTCACCATCGTTGTTAGAAAGAACCTTTGGAAACCAAAAGGAAATATGATCTGTGGCTAAAGCACAGGACTAGAAGTCAGGAAATAAGGGAAGCAACCCCAGCTATGCTTTGAGTTCAATGTATGGCCTTGAACAAAGTCTTGTTATGCTCCATGCCTCAGTTTACCCCTGGCTAATACGATACACACAGAGTGCATGTGTGGAATAGAATTTGTTTAATTCATGTTTAAAAAATGCTTGAAGCTCTTTTTGTAGAAGGAGCTGTTGGGAGAAGCATGAGAAAGGAGGATGATGCGATGTGGGAAAAGAAACATAACTGGAATCATTGACCCCAAATGCCTGCTGGAAAGAAGGAAGGAAAATCAGAATGCACCCTGATTTTATAGGATTTATATTTAAGACTCTCAGATACTATAGTACTAGTGGCTATAGCACAAACACCTAAATAGATTAAACGTGTAACATTTAGGGCATGTCTAAACATGCAAATGATGCCATAAAGGCTTAGTGCACAGTAAAATACTGTGCAGGAAGCCTTTTCTGGGATCATGTCTACATGTGCTCCCTGTTAGGAGCAAATCTGCTCCCCTATCCTGCTCTGGCCCCCTGCAGCAGCAGGGAGCGCAGGGGCTGGTCTTGATATGCACAGGGCCAGGAGAGCTCTGCTGTCTACAGTGGCAGCTGTCTCCTGGCCCCCTGCACATCGGGAGGGGTCCTGATATGCGTAGGGCTGGATACAGCTGCTGCTGCAGAGTTGTCTTGGCCCCATGCGCATGGGGACAAGCCCTGTGCCCAGGGGGTCTTCCCTATGCAGCTGGGGGCTGGCAGGGAGCTGTCTCTCTTCGGGGCTCTCTCGGCTAGCTCCCAGCTGGATGGGGAAATCCCTCACAACTGGGGGCTGACCGGGGAACTGTCCCGCTTCCTCTCCTTGTTAGCAAAGTCTGTACAGGGCTGGCTAGGAGCTGTTCCCCTTCTGGGGCAGCTCCATAAGAAATGATGCTGTAGCTACAGTTGGAGGATAAAGGATACTCAACACGTGTTTTAACACAACCTATATTTATAGCTGCTTGTTTACAATGTACAGAATGCTCCATTGTATTACCTCAGATCTACATGTTTCTCTTATCTTATCTTGAACTCCAGAAGTTACCAGACTGTAGAGAGTCTATATCTCTTCCTCTTATCTTATCCTGTACAGACTTCACTAACAAGTACATCATTTCTGTCTTTTTTGGTAGTATACTGTAATTAGCTCAAAGGTCATGACAATGCAGTTAGTACAGAGGTCACGGCAGTTCAACTACTGGCATATTTCCCTAATAAAACTCAGCATGAGTGCAAAGCATTCTGGGACTACAACTCCTAAAACTTAGAATAAGTACAGGCTAGGCTTTTATAATCCAGTGCAGAATGTCTGTTTTGATAGACATAGCGGCAATGGCTTACAAGGCTCAGCTGACAGGAGTTGGTTGAGGAATTAAGCCATGGAAAAGCCCTGAGGCAGCAGTGATAGTAATGAGTCATAAATGGTAGACCATACAATAGTACTAGTACAACTAAACTTAAGGAAGAGACATTTAAACAAGGCAGCTTTGATTGGAAACAGTCTGAAGTGAAAATTCAGACATCCAGAACCAGGGAGAGGTTGCTAACGGCCTTCCTATAAGAGGGTGGCCAAAGTCCAGGTAGGAAAAAGTCAAGAAAAGTCAATGCCCTTCAAAGCAGAAGCAATCACATCGCGAAACAGTGTTGTGCAGCACAACAGTCTCTTTCTCTCTTTGACTCTGAGGTGAAATCCCAAGGAAAGCCACGCTGAGTTTTGGGCGCTTCCTCATCCGAGTGATGGGAGAGAGCTCAGACAAGTCACATAAAGAATCAGGGTGCTGGACAGCCTGACTTATGACGAGGCAAAGCAGCCAAAGTGCTACAGCTGCAGAGCCTGGCTCCGTGGAGAAGTCTTAAGGAGGTGGGACACGGGGTGGTGACAATCTGGACATATCTGAAAGGTGAAAACGTCTCAGGAGGAGTTATTTAGTACAGTGAAGAGGTACAGGGCTAAGATCAGAAATGGGAAGTTTAAGGCTGAACAGCAGGAAAACCTGACAGACAACAAAAAGAATTGGGGTATGGCAATCCTTAAGGAACTGTTTGAAGCCACGCTGTCTGGGTCAAAGTACTAGAAATGTAATGCAGAGCAGTCCCGTACTGGCCTTGGCAGGTGGTCCAAGGAAGGTTTGAGAGTTTCTTCAGTTGTATGGTACATGGTTTTTCTCTACCCTAAAAGCTATCCTTTAAAAATATGGAAACCCACAAAACAAACTGTGGTTCATAAAAGCATGCTTAATCAGGGGGAGATTAAACTAATGGGCTCTGAAGTAAGCCTAGAAGAACAGAACTGAGACAGCTGAATCAGCAGGAGGCAAATTCTGAGGGGATAGAAAAATGACCCTTTTCAAATGAGGGGGTACCCTGAGGAGAAAAGGATTAGCTGAGCAAGGTAATCTGTGGAATGAAGGGAAGAGACAGACCTACGTATCAAGGAGCAGATGTAAATAATTCAAAAGAAAGCAGCTGACCTTCTGAATCAAGGCGTAGGTTGGCCAGTGAGCAAGTTAACTGGAGTTGTTGCAATCACCTGAGATTTAAAACTCTGAAAACATGACTCTGCAAAGAAACCGCTATGTCTTGCTGCACAAAAGCCAAAGGTCCTAGTGATGTCAGGTGGGGCAGGATCATATCATGATTGAAGGCTTCAGTCTGCCTCAGTAACTCTCCCTGAACACTGAGCACTACATTTAAGTCAGTGAAGGGCTAAAAAACAACCAAAAAAGAAAAAGAAAAAAAATCCAAACCCTCTCAATCCCACTGAGCACTAAAACACTGCAAAGAGCAGCACCTGTGCAGACAGAGAATTCACTGAGCTCAACAAGAGGGGGAGTAGAGGGAGGGCAGATGTCTGGAAGTGATGAGATGAAATGCTACTGTCACTTCCCATCCATAACTCTCTCACATCAAGGAGTGGAGACAAGATAACCACCAGCAAAACCTGAGATGTACAAGTCACTGCAGAAAGGGAGAACAAACCAGATCCTGCATGATTCCAACCTGTCGTGGAGCTCACTCTCAGCTTCCAGGATTCACTGGGCTGTGAGAAATTAAAGGGAGGAGAAGAGGAAGGGGAATAAACTTGCCTTTGCTGAAAGTCTTGAGTTAGAAACTCACTGGGAATCTGGCTTCGCATCATATCTGCTGTGGCTATCAACCGGAAAAGTAAGGATAACAGCCCATTTATTTGAATGCCATTTGATTTCGTTTACTGTATTTTTAGGGTAAAATAATACATTTTGTGCCAAAAGACAGAAATGCTAGGGGCCTTACAGGGGAAAATGTCCTGCTGAGCAGTCGGAGTTAAGCTTCTGCAAATTGTTGGGCCCTATTGTTTTGGTGGAGAGGGATTGCATCTGATAAATTCTAGTCTCTAGGCAGTGAAGGTCTAAAAACATTGGCTTAAGCCTTAAACCATGCACATTGTGCACATGCACCTTGAGATGTTCCTTCATGTCACTCTGCCACAGTCACCGCTGGTACAAGTCTGGGTTCTTCACCCAGCACAAACTCCTGGTATTTCAATTCTCCCCCTCCCATGGGGCTCTGCTAATGCACCCCAGGTCTACCACCCACTTGGGGTGGATTTATAATGTGAACAAAAGGCCCAACAGAGATTGGCCTAAGACACTACCAAACTCATTTTCACGTGTGACCTCAAGTTGTGATATTCTCTCTCTTTTGGCTATGACAGTCTCTCCAGGAAGTCCATTTTCTTGACTTCTCCTGCAGGAATATGATGAGTGAAACATCACAAGTAACAGAGCTGTTAGCATAAAAGTACTTGTTGCCCCATAATCCCACCAGTCCTGCTCCCTCATGTGCCATTCTCTGATTAGCTTAATAGCTTTCTGCAACCCCTCTGCTAACATACCTTTTTATGTAAGAACAGCCACTGAGGAGGTCACCTGTAGCTCCCACTAAAAGAATTGAAAGGAAACCCTGGTGCCCCTGAGAAAACACTGGAAGAGCCCACCATGTGCTTCCTGATATTACAACAAAGTGGCCTTGTTGGTGCCAGACACATCTGGATGCCTCTGTTTGCTTTCCAACTGATTGTGCATGTTGGTACTTTGATCTTTAGATATATAAGCCACCAGCAATACCTCACTGTTTACCACTGCTTCTGTGGGTGCACTATCCTAAAGCCTCATGCACATGATGGAGGACCTTCTGTGTAGCCAACAAATGAGACATTTCTGGCAGTTATTCCAGGTAGGATATTATTTAAATAGGTATCTGAGAAATACCATGCTTAACCAGAGTCTCCCTTGCACAGGTGCAAACTAATTTAAGAAGTAAAAAAAACACAGGTCCATATGTGTGTGGGGCTATTTTCATTCCCCCAGCCTGTCCACACCACATCTCCTAACCCTATGGGCACTGCTGTCATGACTGACAGCTGATAGCTTTTCTAAACACTGAACAGAACGTTGCAGTCACTACCGACTGTAACTGAGTGGAAATGATGATATTTTTATCCCTTTGACAATATTTATGACAGCTCTTCTTAAGCATAAAGTGTTTTTCACTTTTATTTGCTAAGATATATAAAAATGAGCCTATCCAAAAGCTCGGCAGGCACACACAAATTAATCTTTATAATTGCATACAAAGGAACGATCACATTTGCCCACTATCCCAATTTAAAAAAAAAAGCTTCCTGGCCCACAGGAACCAAATCCATCTCTTCTTGCTGACTTCACCCTCAGAAAAAGCCTGGGAAAATCAACCACATAACTAGGGTAGAATTAGTGAGGCATGAGCCCTGGGTGCCAACTATGTGGGAATGCCCCAATCCTCCCACCCCAGGAGTCTTTTGCAAGAGGCCCTCAACTGCCCCAGGTGCTCAATGAGCTCACTACACCTCTAAAGAAAATAAATAGGCCTCTCTTGTGAATGTCAACCAATTTGGTTTCTCTCAGACCAAGAAAGAAAAATGAATGTCTCCAATGGATGCTCACCAGTGGATCAATGAACACAACCCAGGAGTGCCAGGCAGAGAGGTTTAGTTTTTCTCAATCTTTATGTAAGAGATCCAAACCATAACGCTTCTTAAAAGGAATTCTTAGGGCATGGGCAGACATAATGTTTGCAGAGTTTCATGTGGCTTAAAAGTGCTATAAACAAGTGGGCAGACAGATAACACATAGTGCTATAGTGCTACAAATCAGCCCAAACTGTTTCAGAAACTACCCTGGATGAAACAAGGATAACTGAGGTGCTTCACATTAAAGTGCCCTAGGTTATGCTTCTCCTCCATACTAGAATTACACTAGGAAATCACCTGGAAGCTACTGCAATCTATGGAGCACTGGTGCAATATGCTCCTTATTGGAAAACTTTACTAGGTAAGCAGGAAGCTGCATCCTGCCCATGTTTACAAGGGGCCTTCTGAGGAAGACAAAGGTCACTACAGAAAAGGCCATACCCGGAAAGGTGTGGTTGTATCCTCCTTGCCAAAAACAGACAGTAAAAAATTGCCCTTATCCACACAGAAGAGACCAAATTTCCAGCAAGAAGCCCAGGTTGCAAATGCAGAAGTCAGTCACACTCATGAAAGCTCTAATTTACAGTTATGCTTGCCTTTTGCTGGATATCCAAACCCTACCTTCATGTTCTCAGTCAAGGACTTTCACCTTCAGAACAGGTGTTAACTCATCTATTCTCCAATCTGATGTCTGATTCCAGTCCCCAGTGGAGTAAAACTGCAATTCTAAAGGATTCATATAAAAGGTTAGGACATTTTAATGGACTGCTTTTTATGTCCCTGCCTTTAACTTAAGAGACCCTCTGTTTTACAGACCCCACCTGACAGGTGCCATGGGGTTGCTATATAAGACCACCAGCAAAGAGATGCACAGCCCTCCCCTGGGCATCTGACCCCCTCCTGCACTCCAGCAGTTTGGGTGCATCCACTGTCGGTGGCAACAGATGTTACAGCACGAAGACCTGACTCCCTGAATGAAAGGATTAATGGGGCATTAACAGGGCATTAACATTAAAGCCCCAGTTGTGGCCATTTAAATGTTAACAGCCTTAAGTGAGTTACCCAAAACACAAGCTTACAGCTTGAGCCACTGGAACTTGGTGGCCAAATCCTGCCCTGAGTTATTCTTGGAGCCATCATACTGAAGCCACCAGGTACCCCAGGCATTCTATGCCAGGCAGGGCCTGTTCCTGAAATGGACTGTGTTTAAGTGACAGTAAAAGGCTCATATTTAGGAAAGATTTTTTTTTTTAAATATGCCAGGCATTTTGTTTTAATTGATCAACAACTAAAAGCCTGGGTTTTGTCAGGTGTGGCCTGATTTGGATTCTTCACTAATATTCCTGCAAAACTAGCTAAAAGAAAAGCCAACTTTTAAAGCCTGGCACGTTGAATTAATGTTCTGTTAAATCTGGCAGATATTGCCCATGCTTCTTTATTGACCTTGCTCATAATTCTCCTTTTGACATTCCTCCTATGCACCTTTTCCCATCCAGAGTGCTTTTCATGGTCCAAAGGTATTTTATGCCCGAGCAGAGCAAATTGCCACCTCCTTCTCACCTCCCTGAACAGTATTCCAGGACAGATCAAGAAGCATGCCATTACCCACAAAGCATGCACAGAGCACCACTGGCACTGCTACTACCAGACCTGTTAGATTTCAGAGATGCTGGGTAGCAGCAGGTAAACACAGATTTTGTTTTAGCAGCTCAGTTACAGTTAAGTGAGCATCTGTCCTGGCTGTACACAATAAACCTCCTATTTCAGAAGGGCATAATGCAGTCATTCAATTTTGTTGCAGTTTGAAAGTTGGCAGGAGAGGCCTCTGCCCCCCAGTCTGATTGTGGTTTTCATCAACCTTAAAAAAAATACTGATTTTCTACTTGTGCAATCATCTACACCTGTGCAAAAGGAATGGAAAATATTCCCATCAGGAGAAGTACACAGTGATTTCTCATCCACACACCCACTTTGCACTGGGCTCAGTAACCACACAAGAGGGAAAAAAAATGGGAAAATCAGGCACATTATGTTCCCAGTGTCCTGTTAAATGAGATGTATTGAGGAAAAAAAATCTGCACTCTCACTTAAAAGTTTTAAGAGCTTCCAATCCCTGCTGGGAGACATGGGGCTCTTGTAAAGGTTGGGATGAGAACATTGTTTTTAGTTTCAGTTCTGATTAGGCTGGATTTCTCCCTGAGTCAGTTTTTATCTTGGGGAAGTTATTGTTCTGGATTTTAAGAAAAATAAAGTACTGTGCTGTGGCTGTGCCTTCAGTGAAAATATTATTGTTTTGGTTTTGGCTTCTCTGTGCATGGCCACAACATAACAGCGTAAAAAGCAAAGTTGGGCTACTGCAGATATTGGGACCAGTGATGGCTTTCGTAGAGGTGACAGGGGAGATAATGAAGCAGCTTCTTGATCTACTATTAACAAATAAAGACTCAGTATAGTTAAAGTAGGAAGTTATATATGATGTCATTTTCTTTCCCCCAACCATAGCAAATTCACAGACCCCCCATGAGGCTCAGCTTCTGATTTATTTTTATATTGGGGTCATTATTTAAGGAATTTATGGAGGAGGGACATGGGGTATCGATAAAAAACCTGCTTTCACATGAAGTTTTATGGGGCTTTCTAATCTTGCTGGCAGGCTCAGAAGCTCTAGTGAAGGGTGTTATTAGGACCTTGTTTTCAGTCCCAGTTGTGATTAAGCTTCCTGCAGTGAGGTGGGTTAAATTTTGTGCTGTCTGGGTGCATTTACATGAAGTGTTTACAGTGCAGTAGACTAATTAGCTCTGCCATAAATGTCACAGTGTCTATGCATGCACCCCTATTAGGCTGGAGTAAACTAATAAACCCTGCAGCAGGATTATACCTGTAAATACAAGTACTATCTTACTGTGGAGTTTTTTACTCTGCAGCACTGCACATATAGACACTGCCCCGGCTTGCTGGGGCACAAGGGTGCTTTAGTGTGGGGGCTGCCTGCCAGCTAACCCCACATTGGAGCACCCTCATGTTCCAGCCAGCCCCTCCACAGCACGCTGAGCTGGGCAGGAGCAGCTCTGGGCTGGCAGGCTGACACCTGGGGTCCCCCACAAGCCAAGTCTGGTCCAACCTGTCTCAACATGCTATGGTATCAGGCACACATACAAATGGTGTGCCCAGGAGCAATACATTCTGGAGCAATAAACTGCAGAGTTTATTGCTTCACATTAATTGCATGTTTAGATACGCCCTCTATGAAGTATTTTATATTTTTTGGGTGGTGGGAGTTATTGTTCTGTGTTCTAAGAAGTTGAGTACACTTTTGTTGCCATTCTTTTAGAGCAAGTAGTAGTATTTTGGTGTTAACTTCTTTGTGTATTGCAAAAACATAACATAAGGACAAACCCACACATTTTGGAAGGCATTTGAAATCAGATCCCAAACTTTGGGTATGGGCCAAAAATGGCCATTGGTCCCTACCTTTTTAATGGGCTGAACTGTCACTTGGGATCCAAAGAACCCTGGCATCTAGATGCAGCTACAAATTCTGTGGTTAATCCTCTGAGTTAGCTACATGCTGTACCTATACCTTTTTGTCCAACATAGGACCACAAGAGCAGAAGCAAAATGTTGGGAGTGGGAGGGTGTGTATATGTGTGCAAGGGAGATTTCCTGCAGAAGGCAGCTGACATATGGGGTTTGTATGAAGGGGTGTGGGGTTAAGCAGATTCAGATTTCTGGCACTTTCTCTAACTGTGCAGCTTCTAGGACATGTAAGAGCTGTGCTGCAGGAAAAGGTGCCCAGTATCTAAAAGTCCTACACTGCAGTAGAGCAGAGTTCTGCTGCTCTGTGGCTAGGAGTCTTGAGCAATCATTGGCTCCTCCTGCAAGTATCCCCACTTACACATAGGTTGGCCATCATAGAGGACATTCCAGTTTTCTGCTACTCTGTCCTCTGTTGATACGAAACCCGATGCCTTTATGTCCATTTTCTCTTTAAAAGAAAAATAGAGGACTTAAAGGTGCCCGGTTTTGTATCAATAGAGGACAAAGGACAACCGAACTGTCCTCTATGATGGCCACCCTGAACTGATAAGCACTGGGTCACACCACTGAGCTGGTGACACTGATGGACTGAATTTTTTTATTTAAATCTTAATATTCCATAATCAGTGGGTGCATCTACATGTGCAGTTAATGCACATGAATAAATTCAGGAGCTTATTGCTCTCAGGTGCTGTGTCTTCAGTGCACCAGGGACCGCATCATGGAGCAGCCCTGGCTGACAGGATGGGGTGACAGGAGGGGGTCAGCCTCCCAGACTGGGTCTATTCCCCCCGACTAAATGTGCTGCAGAGAGGCTGGTTAGGCCACAAGGGTGCTTCAGTGTGGGGCTAGCCAGTCAGGGAAGCATCTACACATGAGCTGCTGCAGAGTAAAAACTCTACAGCAGGATAGTACTTGTATTTACAAGAATGATTCTGCTGTGGAGTAAATTAGTTTACTCAGGCCTAATAAGGGTATATGTGTAGATGCATGATGTTTACTGCCCAGCTAATTAGTCTACCACTCAGTAAACATCTCATGTAACTGTGCCCAGTGATTCTCAACCAGGTTGCAGGGGCACTCAGGGGTGCCACAAAATCCTTTGAAGGGTACCCCAAGGTGTGAAGAGATAAATATATACGTGCAGGCTCAGACTCCTCTCTGGCCACTGCCCTGCCACACTTCCTGACCCTCTCCAAGGAGGTAAGCACTGTTAAAAATAAGTAAGTTTTTAAAATGCAGTGATGCTCAATTCACAAAACTTAAGGAGGGGGGGCTACAGGTCTAATGAGTGGTGCCTTAAGTCTATGGAAGGGTGCCTTGAATTTAAAAAGGTGGAAAACCAATGTCACAGATTTCTGTCTCTACATATTTATTTCTATATGAAAAGATTAGAAGAGCATGTTTCAGGCTGGAGAGTCATTCACTCATAAGTTAGGAAATGCCAGCATCAAAGTTGCCTACACAACCCCCATTCAGCTCCCTTGTGCACATGCATGATGATGTGGATTTAATTATGTGGCTGTGTTGATTTCTCCACAAGCCTCCTCGCTCATTTAGTGCCCCAGATGGACAATGCTCACTTAATGGGCACCTATTCAATATTTTGTCTTCTCCTCATTGCTCACTGTGTGGTCCCAGGTCTTATTTAGTACCCACTATTCAAAACCTGCTCTGAGGATCGAATCGTTAATTTCCTCCTGGGCTTTTCTATGATGCTCATCCCTGCCGCATCCGATGGCTTCACAAAAAGCAATTAATTTATCTTTATAACACCCCTGTGAGATGAATGGGTATTATTATCCCCATTTCAGAGGGGGGCAACTGAGGCACAGAGGGCAGGAGGTAAACCTGCTAATTTGGGCTGCCCTCCTTCCGAGCTCTTAGAAGTCAGTGGCACTTTATACCCCCAAAACATAGCTCCCAGATATTTCCATTTCAGTTGTGAGTGCTCAGAATCTGAACTCAAGGTCTCCAGTCAGGGCCCCAAACTTGAAGAAGCAATAAATGGTGAACACCCATGACAAATCCAGTGCAAGAGACTTGCACCGCATTACAAAGGAACTCTAGCAAAGACCAGGCGTGGACTCCAGTTCCCTAGGGCAGCATTCATGTGCCATAATCCCTCCTTTCTCCTCCTGTCCTCCCCTGCCAATTCACTGAACTCCTCTAACAGATGAAGCAGGAGTCTTACGGACATCAGCTTCCTTCACTACACAACTGTCATTCATTCTCAAGGCATTGTCCATCCTATGCACTGAATATGGCAGGAGCCTTGAGGGAAAAACAGTTTGTTATCATCTCATTAAAGACAATATCATCAAGTATACACACACACAAGGGCCATGTGCAGGTTTTACAGGCACTAGATTCTCCTGGGGTCAACTTCCCCTGACACAGTAAGCTCCCTCAGATGGGGACCTCCATTCCTCCTCTCCTCACAGGGAGCCCCCTTCACTGTAGCCAACATATCTTAGCCAACCCTAATGGCCATGGCCTCTACAACATATCTTACAGCCTCCCTGCACCCTACCTGCCTTCAGGGGAGCTAGACAATCTTCTAAATTGTTTCTGCCTGTGTAACGTCTGACATTTCCTCACTTTTGAATTCCTGACTTTGCAGCCACAATACTGCTTTTTAACCAGTTTTTGTAGGTCTTGAGGGGAAGCTATCTAAAAATATAGGAACGCATAATGTGGCATCACACTGACGCTCTTATGGCATCAGTAGGTTTTGTACTTTTATTTCTACCTGTTACATCAACAGTGGCAATCTTCTATGTAAGCTAGCACAGATATAAAGGAGACACTTTTTTTCAGGTGAGTTTCACAGATATTTGTTGACAGCAGAGAGGTGGGGAGACTCAGGGATCTTAGGCGCCATTCCCAGTTCTGGATCAGAAAGTGCTTTAGTGGGCAAACACTGCTGTGTGCTTTCCCAAACCTGATCCCTACTGCTCTCTTTCTTCAAATCTATTTTTGTCTTAGTTCTATCTCATCCTATCCCCTAACTGTTCTTTCCAGCCCCAATCTCCTTGCCTAGCCAGTCAGCCCCAGCCTCTACTCTCCAGACTTTTCATTGCAGACTCAGTTTCCTTGCCCAACTCTTGCCTGAAATGTCTTTCTTTCTTGGCACTGGCCATCAGGCAGTCTCTGCCCAACTTTCTCACCTTCACTGGCTCCCCATCCCAGACCACACCCTAGACTCATCATTTTAGTGATGAGTCCCAGACCTCACCATCCTGTCTGTGGCTCCCTGTCCCAGTCTCTTTGCACATCAAATATGAGTTCCTTTTGTACTTTGAGTACTCCTCCTCATATCTCTTTCTCCTGCAACTCTTTTCCCTTGCTCAGTCAGTCCCCTCCCACCCTTCCTCATCTAATCTCTGTCCATCTCTCCCTTCCCTGGTTCCCAGTCCCATCCCTACCCTCATCCCCAGTTTCTTTCTCCCTGCCCATTTAAATCTTGTCCCTGTCTTTCAACTCTCAGTTTCCTTCTCCCTCACCCATCTACTTCCCCCAGCATACTGTCCCATATCCATTCATTTTTCTCCTCTAAGGTAGGCTCTCAGTAGGATAGCACAGAGGGCACAGTGTCCCTGGTTTTAGTCCCTCTATCTACACTATCTACACCCAGAACTGGCATCATCCACAGCAGCCTAGAACAGAAATCCAAGTGAATTCTTGCACAGACCTCAGCTGGAGCATATTAAGTGTAGGGCTGAACCTTCTGAGTTTTTGGCTGTGAAAGTCTGGTAAGTCTTCACTGAGCATGTTCAAACAGTGATTTTTCAGTGGCTTATCCCTTGGCCAAAGCTGAGTGGATTTTCAAAGAGAGGACAAATGGGACCTCAATTACATGAATGCCACCTCTCTGCTGCATTTCAAGTCCCTTCTCTATGGCATGGGTACATTAGGGCTTTTCAAAAAAGCTATAACCATAATATATTGACAAGTGCAAAACAACAGATTTTTCTTTGCCTCATTCTTGGAAATGGCCAACCCAGTATCTAAAATACTTCCTCCTGACGCAAGTACCTAGTATGGAAACATTTGGCCTGGTTAAAGTATGGCAAAATGAGAAGCAACCAACAAGAGGGTCTTCAAATAGGTAGCATCAAGAAACATTGTAAGAAGCAGTGCTGCTGGCCCTGCTTATAATACAGAGAGAAAAAAATCCCATCTCTCCACCACACCTGCGCACACAGCACAGCAGATGCATTAGCATTTAATGATGTGCCAGGGGTCTGTTCTCACCTTGGCTTACAGGGCTTCAGTCATGTAAGTCTCATCAGTATTGCTGTATGGTGTTCTGAATACATGGGAGGGATTTTCAAAAGGAGCTAAATGTGTTAGAGGCATGAGTCCCATTCTAGATCAAAGCAGCTGGCACATTTAATTCGCTTATGCAGTTTTGAATTCCCATCCATATCCTGGACAGGAGGTAATTCCATGGCCAGTGGCACCTGGCTATGTCACCTCCTTGCTCCTTGTCCCTTTCTGGCTATCCCCTTTAGCATTCTATATCTGTCTTTCCCTTATTTCTCTCTCATCTTTTGTTTAACCTCCCCCTTGCTTTCTGCATTCAGACACATTTGCAGTATCCTCTCATATAAATCTTTTTCTTCTTATTTCTGGTCATTTCCTTCAGGCTTCTTGATGTCTCCCAATGCTGCAGGATCTAAGAGCAGGCCCACAAATCTTTATGTTTAACTTTACCTTCGCATTTATTATGCTAAACTCTCTTAGTCTCGCTCCCTCACCTTCCGTTAACTCTGATTTCCTAACCTCCTCAGTTCATAGCTAGCATGGTGAGGGGAACTGAGTGCATGCAGAGGCAGTGCTGGTTGTCAGAGATTGATTGACAGCAAGCCTGGTGCCGGCAAGTGCTGTGATGCCACCGTTTGCAGAGTGAAGTGAGACCTCTGTGCCCGATACGCCCTCCCTGATTGGATAGACATTTGGAGTGTGACTGCTGATCATCGTTAGCCCGATGACTCCCTGCGTGCTCCTCACTTCCTTCTCCCAAGCTGTCAGACTGGCAAGGCTCAGGAGAAATCACAGGTTTCCTAATTGGGTTTGTGCCTGCACAGAGGAGCAACCTAAACGCAGGCTTGGCCAGATCTGCAATAAGGGTGGGGGGTGCTATCAAGCTTCCACTACCAGTGTATACACTCTGGTTTATGCCCACCTGATTAACTTTGCAGCACCTCCCTAAATCCTAAGGAGTGTGGCCTCTCATCATCATCTTCATAAAACAACAACAACAATTATTATTATTATTATTATTTTTTTAAGAAGGAGGGAGAAAAATGGATTGAATTTATCAAGAGCAATACACACACACTTTTGTTTTTGAAGAGCTACATCCCGTTACGTTCAGTGTCTTATGTATTTTCGATGTTACAAATCCTGAGAAAGGGTATGGGAAACCTGGATGGTTTCAGTCATAACCAGTTTGGCAGAAGTAATCCAGGCCCATTTCAAAGCTGGCTAATTGGAGACCACGTGCAGTCCCATTTGCTCTTCCAAATAGTGACTGGTATGGATACTGGTGAGACGCAATGCAGCCTCTCCAATGCTATTTCCTCCATGAATCAGTTACTCCACTTTCGGTAAAGGAGTGGGGATGTGAAGTAAAATATACACTACATGGCTGCCCTGAGAGGGACTTTCTCTGTTTAAGCTATGAATAGTCTAAAAAAGGAGTACAACTGCATCAAGCCTTATACTGTGAAGTTAATCCTACCCTTATGACTTTTCCTTTTAATAACTGGGATAGGCTGTTCCTTTTTGCAGAACATTTTCCAGCAAAGGCAGGCCCCAGACAACAGAAAATATTTTGGGGGACTGTGGTGTTTCTAATGCTGTGTGAGAAGGCAAAAGCCATGGAGACTGAATCTCTGGTTTATGGGTGGTTTTATGGGTAGCCTTTCGTTTACACAGCTCAGTAGCTCGT
The DNA here is from genome assembly GCF_000455745.1 of Alligator sinensis. NCBI lineage: Eukaryota > Metazoa > Chordata > Crocodylia > Alligatoridae > Alligator > Alligator sinensis. The sequence goes on from NW_005841947.1 coordinate 1,262,493, forward strand.
GACTATCGAAATAACAAAGAGTTGCTTTTTTTTATTGCAAGGTCTCATGGGAAGCTTATTTTGCATATACTGACTCAGAGTGTTGCCTGATAAACTGCACGTACTATATGTCTGTCTGGAACAACCCAGAGTAATATGCCTTCTCCTTTACAACGGCCTATTTATAATGATACAGGAGTGACCCAATGACACGTGCATTCCCCATCCCTGCATCACCACAAACACCAAAACAGGAGCTTTTCACACTCTCTACAAGACTATGAAAACTATGACCCATTTAAATACCACTTCCAATCTGGATGATCTCCTGCAGCTTCAGGGATTAGACTTTCCTAGGAGAGGCTCTGATGAAACAGATCTGCAAGAGTATCTGTGAAAACGTGGGTCACAGAAGAAATTCACATGCTTCAGATTGATCTGGGGCCTTAAAGGTGGAAACCAAATATTTCTGAGCACCTAAAGACTGAAGTGCCTGACGTTACCAAGTTATTTGGAAAGCTCTGAGAGAAGCAAGCAGGCAATCTGCATTTCCCAGGATTTTCCCCATTGTATTTAGCAAAATAAATGTAATGAGCCCTCAACCGCTGTGATGAAATCTAATCTGCAAGAACCTCTATTGGTCAGCCAGATTCATTTCTTTATTTTGTCTGTTTCAAAAGATACCACATACTACATACACATATGACAAATTGCATAGGTGTATTCTATACACATTTATCATAGGCCTTGTATAATTTTAAGTGGCCTATGTCAGCATTACCTGCTCACTAACTCTTCTTCCTAAAGAAGAGTCCAAAATGCTGTGTCCCTTCCAACAGCTGCCATTTAAAAAAATGCAATCAGCCAAACAAGTGTTTTCTCCTCTTTCTCTCAGATAGAGAATTCCCTTCAAAAATCACAGCTTCCTAAGGCCCAAGACAGGCAAGCTTAGATCCTGCCTCAGGAACAGCTTTCCTAAACATACAAATTGACCTGGTTTAAAAATATAACATTTTCCATTAGAAGAAAAGGGAACTTTAAACCACAATGAAGGAAGGATTTCCAGTATTGTAGGCAGCAAACACATGTTGAATTTATCCCAGGACAAATCCTAAAAAACTTTCCTGGATAGGAGATAGTAACAGTTTGTCCCAAGATATTGCAAAGTACATCTCGACAGTTATCCAAGGACTGCATCACTGAATCAAAGGCAGCAAAGTGGCACTGGATTCAGCTGCTCACTAAACCCCAATTAGAATAGTAACGTGTGTACACAACAATCCTGAGATATTTTTATTTTGGGACAAACACAGGCACAACTTACCCAGGGACAAATGCAACACTCATTCCTAGCGTTACTAGTAGATACTACTCTCTTTCAGCCCTGACAGGACCCAAGAAACCAAAATTAAAATAGTGCATATATAGGCATATTTATGTATAGACAGCCACATAAAAATATGTAAACAGTATGCAATAAAATTATATTTATATACTCACACATCCACTCCTAAAATATATACACAACAAAGCTAACTTATTTTTTCTGTAAAATATGGTGCAGCTATCAAATATGTGATGATGTGGGTTGGGTCAAAATAAAACTTAATTCAACAGCCTTATTAGAGATAAGCTCCATAGCAAGTCATGCCAATAAAACCTATCTATCACCTCATGCACATTTGTGATGATGTCTATGTGATGATCAGCAGTCTGGCCTCTCTAACACTTTGCTCACTAAACAACCCACCCTAGGTTGAAGCCTAATATCCCAAACCTCTGAACACTTTTGAACAGCCATTTGCTTACTTTTATTTTTATTTTTTAAATCCTGGCCATAATGCTGCTGCTTTTCTTTCCTCAAATATGGACTTTCTTGCCAAAATTACACTGGCCTGAAGATTTGGGGTGGCAATTTTTAGTCCTGGAACAAAAACAAATTTAAGATCTTGCAACCCATGCAGATTAGAAATGGGAAAATTATATAACTAAAAAGGAAAAAATCCTGGTTTCCAAACAGGATACACCCAAAAGGCTTACAAGTCTTGGAAATCCCTGAGAGAGAAGACCATAAAAATCTCAACATTATGTACAGAAAGCTATTTAAGTTTATTTTTTAGAGGAGTCTAAAATGTGTTAATAATTTTTCCCAATTTCTGAGTCTTTTAAGTTAGGACTAAGTAGAACTAGTTGAAATACTCATTGAAAATACATTTACAGGCAAACAGAGCTCTTTTTTCCTGTTTGGAAATACTTTATTAATGAAGTCTAATTTTTGCAAATTTGGTTGCTATTCATAAGTATTTGCTGAATAGTCTGGCTGAAAATTTCATAGGTCATACACTATACAGGGTTCACTTAATACTTTGATATTAATAGCATGCGACTAGCCACCCAAGTCACCCAATGTATGCTTCACAAATGGATGACAAATTAAAAAGTGCATACAGAATAATGAATGTCCGAGGTTCAAGCACCTACACTGAACACCTTCAAGAGAAAATTGGATGCTTATCTTGCTGGGATCCTATGACCCCAGCTGACTTCCTGCCCCTGGGGCAGGGGGCTGGACTCGATGATCTTCCAAGGTCCCTTCCAGCCCTAATGTCTATGAAATCTATTAATATTATTGCTTATGAAATGTAGCTTTTTTTCACCTGCTAATATGGGCATACTGATGAAAAATAGCCAGTCAGTCAATATACTTTCATGACAATAATATTATCTTAAATATTAGTGAAATGCCAATAAAGAGAGGCACAAACATGGCTGAACTAAACAAATGTTCAGAATATTCATAGATATCATCTTGTATTTTACTCTGGTAATAATGGATTTTTAAAGGTGGAGGAATTAAACAGATAGTACAAATAATCAATACTTTAACATTTTTTGTAAATAGTTTTATTGTACTGGATACACTATGAATAAATTAGATAATGGTATGGAGAAGGATAAAAAATATTTGCTGACTCCACTGATGCTGTCTTTACTTTCAAGCAACATAACTATCCCAAACTCATGCCTTTACAGACTTTATGTCAGCACAGTACACCCATGTACGCTCTACCCAGACTACATCAATAAGAATGGAAACCTTCTTACTCACTGTGTGAAGTACACTGGAGATACATTTTGCTGTGATGCAATTCGGACTGGGTTCTTGAGATCTCTGGATCAACAGCAGTTGGGAAAGATATAGAGGCAGTAGACTCGGCCATTGGGAGAAAAGTGTATTTACATGAATTTTAGTGAACCCTTTGGCTGAGGGAAGAGTTTAGCAATATGCTCTCTCCTTCTAGAGAAAAGATTGCTACAGTTGTGTGTGAGGCTTGTGGTAGTGGGCGTGTATGGGGAACTTAGTTGATTATTCTTTACCCCCATAAATATGGCTATGAATTAATTCATGCTATAACCCATCCCTAGTCTCAAACCTAAGCTGTCAGCTGCATGCTCCCCTGAAAGCTATGTTTACCCCTAATGGAATTAGCCATACGGTGAGACAGTGGTTCATCAGGCAAAGGTTACACACCGAGAAGAAAACGAGAGGGGAGAAGATAGTCAATGTGCTTGTTAGCACCACGGACAGAGCAGCCAGAAACGGGATATCTTTCCATTTGGGAGAACAAAAACTAGATCTTTTTATATGTGATCATGCTTCTTTTGCTAGTCTTAGGAATAACAATATGATCCCCTGCACCAGCCTGATTTATGTAGGGGGTGTTGGCCACTGTGGCAGAGGGGGAAAATAGAGGAGGGCAAAACATCTAGAAGTTAAATTCCCAAAGCTGACAGCTTGGATTGCTTCTGATCATGAGAAGCACTGAGAGCATATACCACAGACATCAATGGAAAGTTGCAGGCAGTTCAGCATCTCTCCAAATCAGATGCTTAGCTATGTGATGAATTCACTTTGATAGGAGTCACAAACCTAACTCCCCCTCCCCACACAATACTTTGAAAAGTACACCTAGGAAGGGGAGGAGAACAGGCCCTTAACACTCCTCTCCTCTTCTCTTTGATGAGAGAAACAGTGCTTTATAGGATTTCCCCACTCAAACATTACATTTCTGTCCACAAAATAGTGATTCCCCCTTTTTCCATCTGTTGTAAGCATCAATGACTCCCATAGCTGTAGTCGCTGAGTAACTTACAGCCTTTAATGATATTACCCTCACAACCTACCTGTGAGTGATGAAAGCACTATTATTTCTCTTTCACAGTTACAAGCTATGGCACAGAGAGCTTAGGGGACTTGCCCAAGGTCACAAAGTAAGCTTTTGGTGAAGCACAGAAGTAAGCATGTGTCTCCTGAGGCCCAGCTTGAAAGCCTCAGTCCAATCACTGGACCATCCTTGCTCTTCAATGTCTGCATTAAACTCACTCAGCTTGAGGGGGATAAATAGCTGCTCCATCATGTCCTATTACGACATGCCCTAGTCCTTTTGTCACTTCCCCCTTCTCTCTTTTTTTCCTCCATTCTTTTTTCCTCCTTCTTGCCATTTCTTCCATTCTTAACTTCTCCCTCTTCCCTCTCTCATTTTCTTCCCTAGTCTTCAGCTACTCTTTCTCTTTTAATTTACTTTACTTCCATTTTTTTTTGTTTTCTTTTTCTGGGGTGACACTTTTCTACCCCGATCCCTTCTCACTACCCCTATCAGATGGTTCATGCTGAGGACAGCAAGGGATAGATAAGTTTCTTTGCAAGAAAAGGAAAGACACACTGGTTGCTCAGCAGAGCATAAAGAGTCCACTTGCCAAGATTCAAGTACATCTCCCAGTTTCTGGGCAGACTTCATGCTACTTGAACTAACTAGCTTTCAGGGTTACATGAATATGTACATGAATATGTACATCTAGCTACCTGGCTACTTGAACATATTGTCAAAGTAGAGATTACCAAGGCAAGAAGAACTGGAGAGCTCCCAAGGAAATAATCCTGCACTTAGGTTCTGGGACTAGTGTAGTGGGCATCTTACAAAGCCATTTTGCTCCCACTTTCAGGGTTATTTCAAGGATTCCACGACTCTCAATTTATTTTATTATATTCATATTTGCTCTGGTACATCTCAAAATACAAAAGCCAAAATACAAAAATACAAAAGCCAAGCAGGAAAAAGGACAGCTCTTGGAGCTCAGAAGGTCATTTCTCTTTCTCCATCATTAAGTGACATGGGCTAAGTGGCACCAGCAGTCACCTGCTTCTGGGAACTTTGAAACCCTGGTCAAATTTTGCAGTCTTCTGGAAACATTAAATAGCTATTTAACAGTGCCAGAATTAAAACTACAAACTCAAGGAAACTCTATCCATTACAACCAACACTGAAATACAAGGCAAGAACCTGACATACACAAATGGTCTCTCAGGGCAGGAGCCATGTCTTTTTATACGTCCAAGCAAAATACTGGAGCCATATGTATGCAAGATGAAGGCTGTTCCCTGACAGGCATCACTGGGTGCATGCTGGATGCTTTCACTTGAAGCCCCATTATGCCTTGGCATTAGGGGGCAAGTTTAACCACAGATTTCTTGGCTTTTATTGTTTTGTACTCCACCTTCAATGCTCTTCCAGTGGGTTTTTTTAATGCTTGAATTTATCATATAGCGTATGGAACAAAAAGCTTCCTTTCCTGCTCTGGGGTGTTTCTAGCACTGGATTGTGGAGTTGGGCATTTTCTCCTTGCATTTTGACTCCATTACTGGTGGATTAATAGTGCTTTCTCTATTTTTTGTTCTTGGCTCTATGTGGGAATAAAGCTAAGGTGGGTCAGCTCTTGAATCGTCTTTTTTCCCCATATCCTAGACTACAGTAAAGATGGCTCTTAAACCCAAGTGAGACGAGATAAGCTTTTTCTGCCTGGCAGCATTTCAGAGACATTTAAGTGTAAGAGAGAAGGTAAGTAATTCGCCATGCCTCCCCATTTCTGTAATGGGGGAGGACATCTTGATACATTTACAATACTCCTCTGGGGATATTTCATCAGTTATACCTAACTCTAATGGACAATAATTGATTTGAACTTTCTGCTTAGCACAGAACTGTAAACAGCTTCATTCGAGGCTGTGGCAATGAACCGGTGCTTTGTAAAATAGAGAGAAATTTGGAAAACTTTGTGTTGGGCTACAGAGGAGCTTTGGAGCTGCCATATGAAGCACTAAAATGTGTTGTTATCTTGATTTTAATAACAGAGCCAATAGTTAATAACTTAGATTATACATATTTCATGATAATAACCCTGGTACACTTTTCATCTGGGGTTTATATCTAAGCCATGTACATCTACTTTCAGCTGAGATTTGCTATACCAGGCTATAGCCTGGGAATATATTTTTATCAGCAACATATTTAAGAAGTCAAAGGATCCTTTTTGCATACCTAGAATCCAGAAGTCTGCCCTTCCCATATCTTGCCTTAACTTCCAGGTAGCCCTCCTTAATTGTGAAAGCGTATAGACAAAACAGCCTGTAAGGTTCATGGAGTCTCACATCCCATGTCAAATTTTTTTCTGGCCTATTTGTGTTTTGCTTCACTCCTGGCCATGAGAGGAAAAAAATCATCATTTTATATTTTAAAAAAATTGGCAAATATATTACTACACCCTTGCCAAGACTTACAAAGTGAAAATGCAGTTTCTCCTAGCTCTACTTGGGAGTAACTGAGCAGCCCCTGCTATCACATGCTGTGTATTTAATGCCTATTGCTTTACAGGCTTACAAAAAAGGTTGCAACTGTGCCAAACGGTCACATCTGTAATCCACTTCTTAAAAACTTCCCCAATGTCTATTCACAACATGCTGAGCTCAGAAAACACTTTCAAAAGGGGTTAACATTTAAGAATATAACTGGCTTTTACCAAAGAAAATAAAGCAAAACAGCTATGCTTTATGTTAATACTGTGAAAGTTGGAATACAGATCAACATAACTAGGAAAAGTCAAAGTTAAGGCTGCCCAGCTCAGCCTGCTATCCCTTACAACTGCAGATATGACACTGCAAAAAAGACTGCTCTGTTGTAGTGTTTCTCCTGTGTAGTGGACAGAGGGAATCATTTTGCTTTGTTTTTTTCTTTCTGAGAATGACCTGCAAACAGTGGTAGGAAGAATTTACTGGCCTCAAAAGTTCTCTTTCTGAGCTACTGAAGTGTTTCTACAATAGGCAACCCACTGGATATCAGACTTTAAAATTACACCATTCTGTCGCTGCTGTCAGATCATTTCAAAGCTTGGATCCCACACTATTTTCAAATGATAAAAACACTGAGACGAAATGCTGCTACGCCTCTCTCATATGAGTGGCCTCATTGACATGAGTGACACTGGTCACATAAGTTAGGGCTGACAGAACAGGCCTTTGATCCCTGTTCCTATGATTCTCATAAAAGTGGCCACTAAAATGACTGGCTTAGAACTGAGGGCAAGGAAAAAGGCAAGTTAAAAAGCCAAGAATGGTCACCAGAATGAGGTGATTTTACAGCCTCATCTACTGTGACCTTGTCGGGGTGAATAATGAATGAAAAGTGTGCATTATACCATTGGAAAGTTGAGAATGACAGATTTTAGATGGTATATAGTTTGCAGTTTTAGCTTCGATGATTTATGAGATATGGGTTTTTATATTACTGCTGGTTTCTTGATCTAGAGGTGCATTCATTCAGGACTGATATATACAGTAAGTAGCCAGTACTGAACCCGCAGTGAATATTCTGTGCCTTGGTTTGTGGGCAACTACTCCCATGGTAGCAGGGAAACTGGACAACCATTATCATCAGACAGTGTCTCTTTTGAAGCTTGTTATGAACTCTCCAGTAAGCTTACTACTGATCAAACTCCACAACTTCATGGTGAAGTGTGCTTGGGTCTCAAGGACACTAATATCACAGCTGCATACTGAATGCAAATATGCCTTTGTTTAATACATTCTTCATAATTGTTATTTTTTATCATTATTTTTGTTATTCAGTTTGTTGATTTTACCTCATCAATATAAACAAAACCATCTTCCAAGTGTTCTGTAATGACTCACTTTCAGGAAAAATCTCTTAAAACAATACCTTATTCAGCTGTCTTTTAAAACAAACCTGCAACTTGGGAATGGTAGAAGATGAAGAAAAGCAGATGAAAAAAAACTACAAATCACATGGGATGTCAGCTGAGCACCTCCCACTCCAGAACATCTCAAAGGGGAATCGATGAAAGGAACACAGCCCTTTGTAATGTGGTCCTTAGCCAAACTGAGGCCATACAGACACAGTGTGCTGCAATCATTAATTTCAACAAAATCACACCAATGATACATTTGCCCCAATCTCTCTCTCACCATTTATAAGCCAGGATATTGATTCTGAAGTACAAGGTCTTCTTTATTTGCCAATTAATGCTTGTTTCACATAACACAGTTTAGCAGATGGCAAGAAGTGGCAGAAGCTTTGACATTCAGTGCTTTGTAAGTGTCTGTTCTACTGAAACAATACCTAGGAATAGAAAATGTCACACCAAATCAAAATAGTAGTCCCTCTATTCCAGTATTTTAACTCCCACTACCAGATCCTTTAGAGGAAGCAGTAAAGCCTCTGTAAAAAGAACAGGTATAGGATAACCTCTGCACAAACCTAATTCCTATTATCAACTCTCACTTCAAACAGTTTAACTTCTCCCGAAGTAAAGTTCACTGAGCAACTGCACATATCACTCCCAGGACTTTCAAAAACTAGGGCCAATCTTTGTGACTACGGTTCTCCAGTTAATTATTCAGAAGAGATCACAGATTTTTTTATTTTTTTTGTTAGCAAGTCATCTACTTCATCCTTACAGTCCTCAAGTGCTTTTGGAAGAATACCATCTGATCCTGGATGACTTGTTGCTCTTTATTCATTGCTCCCCTTTTAGACACATCAGTCTCTGAAAAGAGGAGGAGTTTTCCTGACAGGATAGGATGAACGCTGAAAAACAAAATTTACCTTGGCAGCAATCTTTTTATCCTCAATTGCTGCTTTACCCGGATAGTCCAGCAGTCCACTTACCCTTGTAGACAGAAAGCTTCTCCTAATCTCCAACCTAAATTTCCCCTGCTGCAGATACCACTGCTCCCAGTCCTGTCCCCTGTGACCATAGCCAAAAGCCCACCCCCATCCTCTCTATAATCACTCTTCAGGTATTTGAAGACTGTTACAACCCCCCCGGTTTTCTCTTCTCCAGACTAAATAACCCGTGTTCTTTCAGTCTTACCTCATAAGTCTAGACCTCTAGTCATGTTCTGTTATTCTGAAATGTGAGGCACAAAATTGGACACAGTATGCCAGATGAGGCTTCAACCAGTACTGAATAGAGCAGAAGAATCACTTCCCATGATTTGCAAGTGACACTCCCATTAATACAGCTTAGTATAATACTGGCCTTTTTTTGCAACAAGAGCACACTGTTGGTTCATAGCTTATGGTCTACTGCAAACCCCAGGTCCTTCTCTGCAGCACTGAAGCCTAGCCAGTCACTCCCTGTCTCTGTGCATGCAACTATTCTGTCCCAAGTACAGGTCTTTGCAAATTGTCCTTGCTGAATTTCACCTGGTTGTTTGTGGACTGTTTTTCCAGTCTATCTAGGTCATTTCCCAAGCTATCTAGGCCTCCAGAATGTCTGCAGTGCCAACCAACTTAGTGTCATCTCCAAATTTGTTAAGTGAGCACTTCACCCTGTAGTCCAAATCATTAATGAAAATATTAAACCACACTGGAACCAGGAGAGACCCCTGGGGAACCCCACTTGATACATGCTCCCAACTAGATACTGAACAACTGATAACTATTTGTCGAGCATGATGATCTGACCAGTTACGTATCCAAATTATTTTTCTATAAAAAGTGTACATAGACCTTATGATCATTTTAATTTCTTTACCTGGGCTTTTGAATCTTTTTTGATAGATTATATGTCATATAACAAACAAACAGCCAATCAAAATAAAGTGTACTCAAGTTAAGTTTTATGGTGCTGGATTGTGATGCTTGGCAATACTGGAGCAATTCTCCAGTATCTATAATATGTTAACTTGTCTTTATAAGGCATGCGTTTGCCAAACATACTCTCTGCAATTAACTCTATTCCCAGACTATCAGAACTGCCTGGTATCCCTCTGCCTTCTGAAGGCCACAAGCTGGACCTGGAGGAAGGAGTTAAAAGTTTGCACCTTCTATCCCTTCACAAGTGCTGTTTTAGTTTGAATTTACATGGAAAGTAGAAATGTGGCAGCTGGTTTCAGGCAATATTCCGATTTTGCTCAGTTGTATTGCTGAACAGAATGATGCCGAGACAGCAAATGTTCCATTCCTGGAGTTACCCAGGGAGAGAATGCGTCTGTTTTGACTAGATGACTGTGCCCTGAAGGATCAGGTTCTTTATCAGGGTCTAGCACAGGCATGGGCAAAATGCGGCCCGTGGGCCACATGTGGCCTGCCAGGCTATTCTATCCGATCCACAGGGCCCCTAAAATTTTTTTAAAATTAATATTAATCTGCCTTAGGCTGCCTGTCAGGCAGCCCTCAATGGCTTGCCAAAACTCAGTAAGCAGCCCTCCGCCCAAAATAATTGCCCACCCCTGGTCTAGCACCACCCACCACATGTAACACATGAACTACATTCAATATTAATAGTCACAGGAGAATTTATGTAGGTTCCCCAAATCCTTGGGTCCCCACCTAGATAAGGAGGGGCACAGAAAAGCATAATTATAAAACATTTTTTCACTGTATTGAAAGCCGTACAGTTTTTCACGTGGGTTCCCAGTACATTATTGTTAAAAGAAGAGATAATATTCCTCGCTGACTCCTCCAGATGGGATCAAAGCTTTCACAAAATAGGAGCCTGCATATCTGATATTCAATCATTTCTCTCAGCTAGGGCTCTGGATATACTGAACAGAGGGGGAAACTGATGGACACCCTTTTTTATGGGATAAACTATTTAAAGGTTCAAAATGAATGGCACCAGTCCTTTATCTATCCTGTTTATGACTGCTCCTGATGGAAGATAGCCACTAGAACATCATTCCCATCACCCCTAGACAGGGCAAGAAGTAATCCTCAAATTGAAGGTGTGTAGCATGCACAATTTGATCTTAGTTAATTGGTCAAGGAGTGTGTGCCACTCTAAATTGCTTAAGTCAGTCTCTGGATCGTTACTGACCATACAACAGTCCTTGTATAACAGTATAACAGTAACTGACTGTATAACAACCATAGTGTAGGAACAGGAAGGAAGGCAGCTCAGAAGGGATAAAGACCCTTCCTTTCTACTCTTTTGTTATGCAAGATGGGAAAACTGATTCCTCCCTGTACTACAAACGTTGGGGCAATTTGAAATAGAGTTTCAAATCCCCTAATGCTGGCCTGTTCTCTTCACTGAGTACTCTTCAAAAAATTACCAATCTTGCTTTTCATCTAGAAAATAAACTATTTAGGCAATGAAGCCTAAAACAAATGTTTAATCTGGATGCAGGTAACATCTAGAAGATATAGAACTGGAGAGGCCAGTGCTTTACTGATGTAATGAAGCAGTAACCAAACCAGAAGGTATGAGAGGGAGAAACCTAATGTTCAAGTGCCAAAGACCTTTGATCCTAAGGGAATGGCATAGTTATGTGTATGAAAGGCCAGACAAAAGGAAAGGGCCCAAAGCCTCTGGTGACACCAAAAGGCAGCTGGAAGTTGAAAGACTTGCAAAGATGTTCTTTTAAAGAGGTCTTTGAAACTGGGGTGTAGAATTTATTTAGCACGGTGATACAAAAGGCATAACTTGGGATTGTTCTGGTCATTAAAGAAAGTAAAATTCAAATTCCACTCGTTAGTCAAGCAGACAGTCAAGCCAAGATGATCCACCTAGCTAATAAAACTGTTCTCAAATTCAGTTTCACAAAAATACTCATTGGGATCTGTAGGAGGGTGGCATCCCTAGGGGTTGCTGTAAACCCCTGGAAGCCCCAAAAAGGTCTTTTTTTGTTCTGCTTGTTCTGGGAACTGTCTTCCCTTCGCTTACCTGCCATGTTTCGTTGTCTTTTATGGTTATCAAAGGCTTCCCAGACCTAGTCTTGCTCTAGTGACCACGTGGTAGCTGTGGTCCTTTGCCTTATGGGCTATCTGCCTGGCTCCACACCTCCCCTACACCATGAGCTGTGCCTTGCAAATGGCATCATTGTAGACATTTTCTTTGTCACACATCTACACTCACACAGCCCTCCTTCAGGCCCTCAGACCCTCAGTCTTTCACACAGAACTCTTTTGGGCCTTCAGACCACACCGTCTCTGATAAAGCCCTATTCAAGTCTCCAGGCCCTCAGTCCCTTACTCAGCCACTCCCTGGGCTGCCAGACCCCTCAGCCACTCACCCGATTCCTCCCCGGGCTGCCAGATCTCTTGGTCCCTCACTTGGCCCCTTCCTGGGTCCTCAGACCTCTCAGCCTCTCAATCAGCCCTTCCCTGGGATGCCAGGTCTCCCCGGTCTCACTCTTGACCTCTCTCTGGGCTACCAGACCTGTTGGTCTCTCCCGTGGCCCCTTGCTGAGCCTCACTATTTCCCAGCCCCTCACTGGGCTGCTGGATCCTTCTGGTCCCACTACACTGTTCCTGGCCCCTTGTTGGGCTCCTGCACTCTCCTAGTCCCGCTCATTCTCAGCCTCTTCCTGGGCCTCTGGACCCTTCTGGTCCTGGTCTGCCTTGGCCCCTGCCTGGGCCTCTGGGCCCCACTCTGTCATTCTCTCTCTCTCTAGGCCCCACTCTGGGCCTCTGGACCTTCCAGTCCTGCTCTTCCTGGACCTCTGACTAGAGCTTTGGACCCCTCTGGTCCTGCTTTTGTTTTTATATTGGGGTTTATTCCCCTACCCTTTCCCTGCCAGGGGGTGTCCCGCAATGCACTTTCAGCCCCTCTCTTGGGCTCACCCAGACCCCACCTGGGTGACCTCCTACAGCCCCTTAGTTCCTACCCAAACCTCCAGACTGCTTCAGCTGTCCTCTCTGTGATGGTGTTCCAGGGTTGCAGTCCTCTTGCTGAGGTGATGTTCCCTCAGCAAGGTCCAAGATGTTACTGCTGGCTTCTCTCAGGGCCTGGGCTCATACCTGCTCTAAACCTAGCCCTCCTCCGGAGTCAGGTGACTCTCTCTATCAGGCTTAGCCTCACCTGGCAGCTCCCTGGGTCAGTTGACTCCCAGCCAGTCCTGGCCCACACCCGCTGGTGGCTTTGCAGGCTGCCTGACCTCTAAAAGTGACAGGCATGCCAAGTGCCCTGCCACAGGGTCTGTGTTTCCAACACATTGTCCACACACAGTGGCATGGAAAATCTCACCCTCCGTGGTGGCCTGGGTGAGGCAGTCTCTTTCGTTAACATCAAGTCTGCACAATGAATCAAAAACAGATTCCGTATGGCTAGGAAGGGCAAAATTAGAGCTTCTGACCAAGTCAGAGAAATGTAATGAGATCAGAGTGAATATAATGGGAACCTTTATTCTGCTGGAAAGACAAGGTCCCAGACATCCACCCTCCTGGGTCTCAGTAGTTAAGCCAATAGACTTCTAGTTGCATCATTAAGTTCAAAATCAAATGGACTGTAATTGAAAGAAAAGTCTGATTTTGGCTTGTTGATCTAAATGGGAGGTCAGATGAGCCTGAGGGTATGATTTTCAGCTAGGTCTCAATACAATCTTTAAATTTCTTTGCATGAATAATTGCATCTGCAATGAATCATGGATTCAACTGGTAACATTTTAATATATGACTACCTGTTCTGCAGGTGCAGGTACACAGTACGTTTATATAATAGGTTCCAAATGCACCTGTAATGCATTGTTGATACAGTGCTTTGCAGACACACAATTGAATTGATGGAGTGGGATGCTATTGTTGAAAATTGAGTCCCAAGTGTTTTAAACAGTAGTTCTATAAGTATGCCTGCTCCTGTATAGCCAGGGAGTAAGTCTCAAAGCTATACTCTTCCTGAACCATGGAAGATGAAAAAGTAGCCTCTTATTCTAACCTTTAATATGGCCAGTTACCATGGACCACCGATGGACATGACTCTCACTTCAGTGGAAATATGCTGTAAAAATATGATAATGGAGGAAGTCTAATAAATTTAAGGGTAAATATTACAGAGCACAAATCAACTTAAACCCAATCAGTGATCCTAAATTACATCTTATAAGCAAAAGCTTTCTGTCTAGAGCAAATGAAGGTATGTGGCTCTGTAACAGGGGAAACCCCTGACCCTGTTACTAGGAAGGCCTGAAAGGGTAGGAAACTCAGGGCCAGGAAGGGCAGCAAGGAGTAGCGGCCCAGGTGGACTGAGCCAAGGACTAAAAATGCCAGGCACTAATGAGGCAATTAGCTGCACCTCGTCCCTGGGTGCAAAAGGTCCAGTCACATGGCTGGAAGGAGGCTGGATTTGGGGATATAAGCCCAGTCTCAGACCATGGAAAGGGGAGCCTCTGAATGCAGAAGAGAGAGGAGCTTCTGGGAGTAAGGAGCTTCTGGAGATGGACAGCAATGCACCCAAGCCACCCATTGGAGCTAGGATGAGATGGCTCCTATGGAGATAGGGCCTGTAGGCAACATCTACCATGAGTGAGGGAGACTACTTATTTTGTGAAGTGACTAGCTTGTGTTTTGTTCCATTTTGTACTTGAGACTTGAGAACTGGCTTGCTACAGGGGAAGAGGAGACCACAAACAAGGATGCTAGCCACAAGTCAGAGGGTCTGAGACTGGAATCCCAGGAGGACCTGCCATCAAGGCAGGGCTGATACCTGGGAGCTGAGGTCTGAAACAGTGGACCAAGGCTGAGGGCAGAGAAAAGGGGGCCACGGCTATGACCTTTCAAGGGGAAGAATTTGAGGGAGAGTACAGGCCCCAGGGACCACCTCCCTCAGCAACAGGCAAAATAACACCAAAGCTGTGGCATGCGAGAGACTGGAAGTAAAGTGGTGCCAGGAAAAAGTGGACAGGTGGATTGGACCACTGGGGGCAGATGTTGGGGTGGCAGCCCCCACAAAAGTACCACAGGCTTGTTCTGCAAATTGAAATACAACTGGTGATGGTGAACTAAGAGAGATAAGAAATCCTGCTCTTAATGGTGAAGAGTCAGCCAATCATCTCTTGGACTTATCCTATATATGAGTGAGTAATAAATACACATTAACATCCATTGTCCCAGAGTTCTGAAGCCAGGCCTCTAATTTAGTGTCGACATACCTGAGTAATGTCATTTACCACACCAAGTAGACCCCAAAGGACAGGTTAGTACTAAGTGGAAAGGAAGAAAACGTGGGGTTTGCTGATTCAGGGCATACATATAAAAACAACAAACTGCAACTTTGTTCCATTTTTTCCCTGTAGAGGAAAGCATCTGCCTGAAAATGAGTTAAAACATAAGGGAATAAATTTCCAATGTGTTGCACAGGGATTTAGCCGCATGACTCCCATTGATGTTAATGGGAAATGATTGGCTAAATCCCCATGTAATAGGTTGAAATTTTAGCCCAAGGAGCCTAGCTGTGGAGGAACTTGTCAAGGTCTCTGCTTAGAAGCAGAACAGGGAGCATATCAACCCTATCCAACTCGATCTCTCTCTGCTGAGGTACAGTGACGGGGTCTCTTAAAAATGGGCCACTGAAATTACCTATATTTCCAGGTTATTTAAAACTATCTGTCATTAAATTGCTATGCTACTAATTTATCTAATCTTCAGGTCATATTCAAGCCAAAAGGTATATCAAGGCTAACATTTTGGGCTGGTCATGTCACTTTGAATGCCTGACATTCCAATGGAACACAAAAATAAAAGTCTTATTAGATGACTGAATGCCTTCAGACTCCAGCAACAAAAGGGGCAGTTGCTAGCAATAAGGACAACCAGCTATAAAAAACATCAAGAGGACCTTCTAACCACAGACAGACTCAATAGGTTGTAAGCAATACAAGAAAGATACTAAATCCTTTGGCTTTTCTCCTGCCTTAAGGAGGATGGAGATAAGTGTCAGATTAAAGTGAGGGAATCTCTTCTGTTTTCCAATTATATAGATATAGGCCCTCTACAAGCCAGCAAATTTCTAAGGGCCAAAATCTACCACTAAATCTGCTATATGAATCTCAGATAAGAGGTTTAACTATAGTATATGGGTCTGATCCTCTTCTCACTTAGATCAATGTTACTTCTGAGTTACACCAAGGTGAAGTAGAAAACAGCCAGTCTGAAATGTGTGGCTGGGGACTACCTCTGTATCCTTCCATCTTCCAAATAACATTGTGTGTTAGACTGACATCACTTTAGCACTGGCACTTAAAGAATAAAGGCAGAAATCTAAAAGGGAA
>NW_005841947.1:1278826-1284621 GCF_000455745.1 Alligator sinensis
GAAAGCTGGTACAGCCAAAAAGAAATGTCCCAATATTACACACCCCTGACGTGGATTTCACCAAAACAGCACTAGCTTACCCAAACCTGGTTGAAGGAAACTAATTAAATTCCCCTCCTCCCCACACCTGCAGAGCAGTAACTTCCATTCAGATGTATAGCCAGAAAAAGGTTACTGAATACCTATATTTCTCACTATTTTTTCTCACTTACAGCTGCTGACATAGAAGTCTCAATGCAAGTGTTTGCATTCAGGAATATTAAATGGACTTGTGGATTTGAAAATCTCCTTGAAAGTGTTGATAACAGTAAAGAAATACAAATTATAAACTCATTGCCAACTGTGTTTCATGAAGTTAAAGGGGAGGACACCTATTTTGCTGCAGCCGTCACACTACAATCCCAAAAGATAAACCACACTTCTCAGGGTGCATCAACTCTGAAGTACTGCGTATGTGAAAATTCAGCTGGCATCTTTTGAAACTACAGACTTCTGGGATAAGCAAATGGGTACAGTTTTCTTCTAACTGTTTTTGAACACCATGTGTTGAGAGAAAACAACAGAACGGAAATTGCTCATCCAAAATGTTAACTTGTGGCACGGCACCGCCAAAAAGCAGGTGTGTGGCATGCCGTTTCCTTCACTGACATGCCTACCACATGTCACTCAGTTCTGTTACCCCCATCACTTGCTTTTGGAATATATCCTCTTGCAGACAGTGAAATGTGGCTTGACAGAGAGTCTAGCACAGAAGTGACATGACCTTTTTGTGAGCAGACATTTTTGGAAAACATTCACCAAAGATAATCCATCAAAGAATAATCCTTTAGATTATCTGTAGTGACCCTAGTCTTCCAGCACAAACGTAAATGTGCTTCAGATAATGCTATTCCCATTAGGATAATATTTTGTATCTAGTCGGGATAGAAAATACAATCTCGCTAATTCACACTAATGGCTGAGAGTCTGACCCATCGCAAATGCCTTAATCTCGCAAATTAGCAAACACGTGAGCAGACAATGCTAAATAAAAATAAATAAAGGATAATGCATCACAGAACATACTTTGTTCATTTATTTTGACAACTGCTTAGGTTTAATTTATGAAAATACTTTACAGTGTACCAGTAAATATGCTGTAGCATACTTTGTAAAAATAATTAAGTCTTCGCAATCTCTACGTGGCTGTCTTTCGGTGCATTTCTGTTGCTCATTGTGGTAACTGAGCACCAGCAACACAAGACCTCCCTATATGGCTAAGGTGTTAGATGTTGGTTAATGTGTCTTTCAGGGGAAATAGGTTGGTCATCTTTCCTCACAATTCCCTGTCTAGTTGGAGAACACAGAATGCAACGGCTCCATTGCTGGTAGTTTCTCTCTTTAACTCTCTGTACTTCTGAGCACTCCACCCCACCACTGAGGCATTCTGGGCTTGCTTCTCAGATTTGCCCAGAATGCACAGAGCAGAACGTGGCCAGACAGCAAAACAAATATTGCTGCACAAGTCTGACAAAAGTTTGAGCCATGAAAGCAGCTGCCATGTGATTGTAACTCAGCCATGTGTACTGTAACTGGATCAGATAAAATTCATGTCCTGGACCCCTGAACACACCTGCTTTTTGTACTGTGAAGGTACAGTTTGATCAGCATTTTCAAAGGGGCTTCAATCTGGCAGGTGAAACTGCTGCCATCTTCTCTCAGCTATGTTTGAGAGAACTAAATGGAATAGCTTATATGTGCAGAGTCAAGCTTTATCTACTCCAAAGCCATGCATTTGCAAAACCATGCTGGGAATTTTGAAATTCACTTTTGGAAATATGATGTTAAGGGTATAAAACATTAATCCAGCCTGCTGGGGAGTCTTTTTGCTTTTGAAATGAGTGAAAATTTTGTTTCTTTCTAAGGAGTAAAGACAAATGGCCGTTCCTCAGAATGTGGGAGCAGTACGCTTTTAAGATCTGTATTATGGTCTCTTTCTTCCACAAAAATATGAAATAAAAGCACTGGGCACCTTATACTATCATTTGAAGAGGCCATGAGTGTTATATGGGGTGCTTATCTCATCTCAGGGATTAATTTATCACACACTTCCTTTGTAAAGCACCAAGTGAACAGTTCACCAGTTTTGTTATTCCATTTGTTCGTTCTGGCCCTGAAGTGTCACAGAGAGTGCTCCACTGCTCTCACACTGAAGAGTGCATGGAATTCCTGATGCCCGTCTCTATAGGATTCAAGGTTGCTTGGGGCTCTACTCAGGGAATGTAATTCTCCCTGACTCTTCCTTCTACTTAGACATAAATCTCCTTTTCCTAGATAGAGAGACAGTCCAATGTTTGCCTGAAGCAGGGATCTTTTAAAGCTTCAGGGCACAAAATATTCTGTGAAAGGATAATGGGTACAGAAAATGCTTGGAAACTCCTGGCATCACAGGCAGGAGTTATGAGGCCATATGACAGGTGTTAATTTGGGGTCCTATGACTTCTTCATCCTTGAATTTTAACTTATAGTGAATATAGAATTTAACATGGACTTTGGAGTCTGGATCTGGTGGAGAGATGGAACAGTACTGGTCTTTAAACTATGCTAGCACTTCATAGGTGGCTCAAGCATTTTGCAGAATTTAAGCTTTCTTTTAAAAACAACAACAAAGTTTCCACCACTTTAGATTGCTAAGAAGACCTTTCATGTGTAAACAGATGAAGAGCTGCCTGCCTAAGTCTGCAGGAAAAGAAAATATAAAACTAAAAATGCTTTAAAACAAGTTATCAGAGCAGGGTAAGCTGCCCCATTCACCTGAAATGAGTATCAAACTCTGACACTTAGTGATGAAAAGGGTGGATTTTTGTTATTCACTCATGTTTTCTTGACTGATGAAACTGAAATTGGAAAAAAGAATGAGTCCAGTGAGTAACAGTGTCTAGTGAGTAAGATAGGCTGTATCAATGACTTATAATTATTTCAAATAGATTTAAAATGAAGGGGGAAAAGTGTTCGTGATTTATGGTGATGGCACATCTATTTACCAAACTATAGGCACTGTCTTATAGTCAGTACTTTGGTGAAACTCCTAGCAGTTGGAATAGAGCTGTAAACAACTGAGGGATTAGGCCCTATTGTTTCATAAAGGTAATTTCAGTCAATGCTGTGCAGCAGTGGCTATAGCTGCTGTACAGTGGGTGCATCTACATGTGCGCTTTACTGTGGAGTAGACTAATTAGTTCTGCAGTTAGGCGTCACCATCTACATGTGCGCCTGTATTGGGATGCAGTAAATTAATCAACTCTGCTGTACGATAGTACTGTCCAAGACAAGTACTATCCTACAGTGGAGTAGTTACATGCCAAAATGCATGTGTAGATGTTGATTAGGGCTGACCGGAGCAGTATGGTGCTACAATGAGGGGACTGCCTGCCAGCTAGCCCTGCACTGTAGCACCCTTATGCCCCAGCCAGCCCTTTCCACAGCACATTTGGGAGCCAGGGCAGAGCAGCCCCAGGCTGGCAGGCTGACCCCCAGGGCCCTACCCAGCTCAACGTGTTGTGGTCCCAGGCACATGTGAAGTGCACTGGAGTTTATTGCTACATGCTAATTGCATGGGTAGATGCACGCAGTATCTTTGTCCAGATATGCAGGGGTGTATGCTTGCAGCAACAAAAATAGTAGTGGTACAAATTTGCCCTTGCCCAGCTCCTCCCAGCTCCTAACATGCTGGAGGAGCCAGGGCACAACTGAAGGAGTAGAGATGCTCTAGCCAGCAGCCAGAGCATCTGGCTGGAGGACCAAGTCTCCATGTCTGCCAGAATACTCTCCTGTCACATGCGCTCCATCGTGTTTTTCCCAGCACTTTTTGCTATCAGGATTTCCCAGTAGCAAATGGCCCCAGGCTACACATTTTCAGTGCAGGGCATGTTTTGTTGTTCCTCATATGCAGGTTGTAGCACCAAAAACTGCACACCCCTGCTTGTCTGGACACGGCCAGTGGCTGCATCTATGTGTGTGCTTCATTGCACAATAGACTAATTTGGTGCAGTGCAAAGTGTTACAGTCTACACATGTGACACTATTAGACCACAACAAGCTAATTTTCTCCATTGTAAGATACTACCATTAGGTACTATCTTATGGCGGCAAAAATAATTTTAAAGCTTACAGTTTCCAGTGACCAAAGCAGTAACTCAGACCAGCTCATTCTGCTTCAAAACACAGGATGGGGATGGGAGAACCAGGTACAGCTCAGCAGATACTCAATTACTCTGTTGCAGCCTCCTACCTTTCCCTCCTGCTCAGGATGGAATTTATCATCATAGCTCTAAGGTATTTCATTCTTGGTGGTTGCACTTGAACCCAAATTTCTCTTTGCTAGCTGCATAGGCTTGGTTGAGGAATATTACCTTTTTTTTGGGGGGGGGGTTGAAGACAATAGATAACATATATATCTCAGTTATTTCTCTTTAACCTGTACTTCCTCATTTCTGTTCAGACACGTACTGCAGATAAGCAGTGAAATGAGGAGGAGATGAAGTCCTGCCTGTCTTCTCTATTACTAGTTGAAGTCAGCAGACAGGCTAAGAATATGTACTTGAAAAGTGAAAATGTTTTTAACCAAATTCATTTAAAACCCTTCTTAATATTACTCATAGTTTGCACAGAGCAACCAAATGCAGCTCCACCAGAGGTGGGGGGATGGATGCTGACTGGGTACATATTAGTTGCCTATGTGCTTCATTCAACATCTTATTATTAACTATTATACCTGAAGAATTATCCAATATCCTGTACCCTGTTACAGCACTGGGAGGTGTTTGAGTAGCTGCCATTGACGAGTCTGTCCCTATGCATAATCCAGTATTTTGGGGTGGGAAGTCTTCTCTGTCAATGGCTCTTCCCTTATAGCTCCCAGCTCACTTCTATGATGCTGTCAAGTCAAGGACTAAGATTCTTGTGTTCTCTTTTGCTGTTTAACACAGGACTGTTTCTGGGATATATGGTCAGAGGAGACACATTCAGCATCATTTGGCATTTTCTTATATGATTTTGGTCATGAAATTCCATAGCAATTTCATTGTTATGAATTGTGATAAACCATGAAGTCTGAAGTCACCATGGGTTTATTGCACTGGTACTTAGTACTCAGCTACTACCACTACCTTCCCAAAGGCAGAAGACCTTAGCCTTTGAGCTAAAGGAAACCTACCATTAGCTGTTTGTAATATGGAGCCTATGACAGAATTTAGTAGCTGAAGACAATAACAGACCCACTCTCTAGTTAATTAAATTATTCTTTTACTTCTATTACCTTTGAGTATGAGCGCCTAACAATTGAAATCATGCTAAAATAAACAACAAAATATAACTCTCTTGCAAGAAAAAGGAAAAGAGCACATCTGACTCTGTGCAAGGTCCATCATAACAGTGATGCCCTACTAAGATCTGACTTGATGCCTAACACACCTAAGAGGTTGCAGTGGCTCTTTACAGAAGGCAGAAATCAGGAACTGCAATAAAGTCACTGCTCTTTAGAACCAAACTCTCCTGTAGCCACTTTCGCTGGCCTGTCATATCAAGAAAGAGAGGTTACCAATAAGCTTTGCAGAGCTAAGTTTCCAGTTTCCATTGTTGCATTTACAAAATCCAATCAAAATCTTGATTTCTTGATGCCCAATCAGGTACTGTGTCTGATACTGTCACTTGGTCACGTACATGGCACTCTGTGGATCCAGAATACTATGTCAGGATGTAGGCTGGCAGCTTATTATTGAAGATCCCACAATACCTCAGCTTTTGACTTCAGCAGG
>NW_005841947.1:1284652-1285262 GCF_000455745.1 Alligator sinensis
AAGGACTATTCATGAGCTGATGGTCATGCTCAAGTACCTGACTGAACTGGCATCTTGATGCCTTGACCTTGTCAGTTAGGGATGCCAACCCAAGACTTTTTTTTTTATTGACGATCTGCAATTTTTTACTAACAACAAAATTTTTC
Organism: Alligator sinensis; assembly: GCF_000455745.1. Classification (NCBI taxonomy): domain Eukaryota; kingdom Metazoa; phylum Chordata; order Crocodylia; family Alligatoridae; genus Alligator; species Alligator sinensis. The sequence continues at coordinate 1,284,799 of NW_005841947.1, forward strand.
TACTGAGGTAGTTTTACTGGCAGTAAAAATAAAATGTTCTTGAGTTGGCAACCCTGTGAGACTTCAGCAATGGTTTTACATCTTGCTGCTCCCAGTACAGAGGTCCCCTACTCACCCCAACACCCTGACACTCCTGACTGTACTCTACACTATGCTACCCCACCCTCCCCGGTCTACCCTCCAGCCTGACCCCTGCTCCCCTCATCCTGGCACAGACCCCCACCCACCACCTTTCCCCATCCCAGCCCTGTAGCTCCATCCCAGCCACACCATGACTGTCTCCCTTCTCCCTGTCCTGCCCAGGGCCTTTGAGGGGGGACTGAGCAATGCAGACAGGCAGATGCTGGGATATGCAATGACAGTAGCACATAGCTTAAGCAAGAAGGAAAAGGGAACTAGAGAGCATCCTGTGGGGCATAAAACCCTGCCATAATCCCCTAAAGAGCACTGACCAGTGCTCCTGC
>NW_005841947.1:1285293-1287506 GCF_000455745.1 Alligator sinensis
CATGGGGTAGCAATGCCCTGCTCTCTCTGTCCAGGGATGCTCGGATTCCAGTTTCATTGCAACAAGATAATGGATCTTTAAACAAGAATAGTGCACAGTTTCTTGGCTTTTTATAGGTGGCCTTTTTTTTCTTTTAAGGAATTACAGGTAGGGGTTTTTAACATCTTCTCTTATAGAGTGTCCATTGATTTATGAATAGCCTGTAACCCTATTGTTACCCCCACTTCTGACTCCCCACAGGAGCCTTAGTTATTTATATCAAGCCCCAGACTACTCATTTTTCCTTTCAAAGCTCCTGAGCGAGTGTGGATCAGGCTCTAGCCCCATGCACTGGATCAGGCCCCACACCAGATCATACCTGTGGCTCCAACCACACATACAGGGCCATGTCATCTAGCCTGCAGGGGCAGGGGGAAGTGGCAATGTTAATTGCCACAGCTACTCCACCACCAAATTTCTGAATATGTGGGGAGAGACACAGGGCATGTGACATGGCTCTGCAGGTTGGATCTGGCCGACAGGCTGGAGGTTGAGCACTACTGTCTTAATCAATCAAGTCCATGAGTTATTCTCTTCAGACATGATTCTTCTGCCACCGACATTCATAATAAACCTCTCCTTGACTTCAAAGGACCTGGATTGTGGCCTTATGGGACTCTAATTATGACTGGTTACATATATTTGCCAATAACCATTCAGGGAAAGGTAGGGTGGGGAAGGAGAAGGAACATATGGAATAGGATAAAGCTCTCCTTCCATCTCTCCCCATAACTCACTTCACAATGAGTCCGAGATGAGAGTTTGCAAACTGCCTGCCTAGGACAGCTGGGTGCTCAGATCTAGTCTCAGGTAGACTTACTGTGTAGATTCAAATCTGCACAGATTTAAAGAAAATGCATAAATGAATAGAGAGTTAAAAACTACTAGAGAATGCTCCCTGGGATTATCTGTACTATCAAGACAGGAAAACTTTGCAGATGCTACTGTCTCTCTAGAGGAATAAATGCTTGCATTTTAATATTCTCAGCAGCTGGTTCCTGTTGAATGCCATCAGGATGATTCAGCCACCCACCAGGAACACCAGTAGCAGCAAGTGCACACACACACACACAGAAATCTGCAAAACTTTCTGCTCTTAGCGCCAGCACCATTACTCCAGCAGAGTCTGATCTTTATTAACGATTCATCATTGCTACTAGCAGCAAGTTTAACCTCATACTGCGGTGGTGAAAGGGAAAAGAGAATCTATAGTCTCTTCAGAATCACCCCTACCCACTGCCTGGTATCTACAGCACTTCCCACAATCCACATACATCACAACTCAACTGTCTGGTTGCCTTGCTCACTGTCAGGTTGGTCACAGATGGCATGAGCCCTCCTATCAACTTGCTTGATCAGACCAATGGTTCAGGCTGTCTGGAATATTTCCCTCTGCAGTGGTCAATGTCTACTGCTTCCAATTAAGGTGAAAATATTCAGTCAAGTACACAGCCAACTACCCAGGTTATAAGGGGGAGTGGGAATGGACTACGTTACTTCCTGACCCTAGCTGATGGATTAGTTTGTGCTTGATAGATAAGGGTTGCTACCCCTTCACATTTTTTAATCAGCCTCAGTGGCTCCCACTCTGTGATGTATGGACTACTTAAAGGTCTGCTTCTGTCAGCATTTGTCCCTTCTCCCTGATAGTGTCAGCCAGGTCACATGGATTTTTGTAAGTTTTTGAGCCATAGCAAACGCCAAGTTTACAACACCCTTCCATTCCCTCTCTGGCAGCTTCATGCCTTTCTTTTGCAAGCCTTTCTTGAGTGTAAAATCAAATCTGCAAAGCCCTGTGTGGACAGGGCAGAACCGAACTGCAGAGCGGCTGGGAGATGGGAAAGCCATGTGTCTAAACACAGTACGGGAAAAGCCATTCTGTCCTAGTGAATGTCAAATTCTTCAGCCAGGAAGTGGAAATAAACAGCCCAGCCACAAAATGGTGGGATGTAACGAAGTAGCTACACCCATCTGATTCAAGGATGTTGATTTTATTTTTTTAATTTTTTTGCATTGTTACCTTTTCATGCAGTTAAATATCCAAGTTTCTGTAGATGGGTAGAAAAACCTGCTTTACATGTGTTTTAAAATGACCACATTTAATGTCATCATCGCTGTGCAACTTAATTACACTGCTGCTCTTTGATGCTTGGAGCAAACACTCTACTTTCCCT
>NW_005841947.1:1287537-1289950 GCF_000455745.1 Alligator sinensis
GCTGGGAGTACCACTTACGTAGCTGCCTTCATATGAGGATCTCTAAATATTTTATAAAATTTGGGATTAGGACATGGCCAAATATGGAATCCAAGGCCTGGAGAAATTGCCAAACAGCACACATGGATTCAATGACAGATAAAAATAGAACCCAGGAATCCTGGTCCCAGATGCTTGATGTACCCATATTGCTGAAGATGCATCCCCTTCACCATGATGTTCTTTACCATGGAAAGTGATGCTATCACATTCCTTAATTGATTTACAATAAGTATTACCATTATCAGTGTCGCTTCCATAATCTCACATCCAAGCAAAGTTAAAGAGACCGTTACTACCATCTTGTTTTAGATTAAATATATTCTTAGTCATGGTAATCTGAAATTCAGAATTATGGTCATTTTTTTGTTTGTTTGGGGAAAAATGATTAAAAATATCCCTTCTTCCCAGATCAATTTTTTAAACAAAAAAGGTTCTGAATTTTATGGCACTTCCTCAAATTAAACAGGTAAATTTTATAAAAAAGGAACTGAAAACTGAAAGTAAAACCAAGTAACCTCTTCTCCCAGTAAAAAATAGTAATAATGAAAAAGACTGTTCAGCTTGTTTTAATTGAAACAAATCTGTTTGGTTTTCAGGTTTCAGGGGCAATGGAGAGATTTTTTTTTTTTTTTGTCAAGAACCCAAAAGATTCTGCAGCAAAATTTAGAAAAAGACAAACATTTTTCAATCTTTCAAAAATGTTCAGCCAAATCCAGACCAAGTTTTGACCCACTCCTGTATCTCATTGTGACAAGATTAGAGCCATATTCATGCAATTTCTCAACTGGAAATGGGTTTGGCTGTTGACCATTCTTTTTTTTTTTCACTTGCCTTAAGCAGAACAAAAAAATACTCCTTTTGCAAGTGACAGGCAGACATGGCTTCAGAAATTATTTTCAAGTTTCTAACAGTTTTGCTTTTTGTTCCTTCTGAGCCTTTTTTTTTGATTCCACAAATGAAGTGGGATAGCCTTGTTTGAAAGATGTCAGAGTACAACATTCAATGATCAGGAAGAAAACCCAGATACCTGTTTCTACCAAGCAATAAGTGTTGTGGAGTTTTCTTCCATGACTTCACTCAAATCGAAGACAAACCAGACATACAAAGACAGTTTGAAGGGTTGCTTTTCTCCCACTTTACACATACTACAAACGCAGGTATATTCTTAAAAGTGAATCTGATTTGTCCAGATTGACAGCGTTTCAGTGTTTGGCCTCTAGTGACTGCTTAGAAATTATCTTTTGTCTCACCCTTTTATTTTTGTGGCTGGTTAGAACTCAGGCACATGTTTAAAAAAAAAAAATCCAAGCCTGTCTTAAAAATAAGATAATAATAATTAAAAAAAAAATCACTTTTTTTTCTGAATAAAAGCCAAATATAGTTCTACCTTGGCCAAGTCATCTTATCAGGATTTAAGAAGAGAACAGTAAAAATACCTTCAGCATGTGGGGAATTTATTAGATGCATACACAGAGTACTCTTGTAACACTAGTAGCAGGCATTATCAAACTTATTTTACAGGTAAAAGAAGACAACTGAGAAACAGCATAGAATTTGAGAGGTAAATATGAAAGTATTTCCACAGTTTAACTGTGTGAGAACCAAGATTAATAATACGTTGCCTTTCTACAGTCCCTGGCATAGAAGGCCCTCAATGCACTGCATCTGCCTTACTGAATAAGGTTTCACAGCTCCCAGGAGGTAAGAAACCATTTTGCACTTGGATTGAGCTAAGTGAAGCAAAGAGGTGATGGGACTTGTCCATGGATGCTCCAAAAGGCTGTAGCAGAGCTGTGAACAGAACCAGATGAGTGGCTGATGCCTGTACAAGACTACGCTCTGTCAAGGCAAATAAACGTCTTGTTTCAGGACTACAGCAAGGTGTTCTCAGCAGAAGAGGCCTGCCTGAAAACTAAAACTTTTACACAGAGACAGATTTTCTTGGACACCAACAGCTCTTTCTTTGGTGTCCTGGCCAGTAATAAAGATAATTATGAAATAAGAACAGTTTTCTCTTTCTAAACACAATCGGTCTCTTGAGCTGTAGGGCAGGGATTTAAACCTAAGCAGAAATGGGTTCAAGCCACAGTGTTTGTATCCAGACTTCTCCACAGTCTGAGTGTGTTCACATGCAAACTTGAAAAATCGACTCGTTACCTACCGAGCTGACAACTACAGAGAACACTGTTAGATGTGCCCAACTGATTTGGGAGCTTCAGTCCCTACTAGCCAGAGTGAACTGCATCTGTGAAACCACATTTCCTTCAACTGAAAATACTAACCATTCTTCATTTATTCAGCCCTGTACTTAAGTGACACTTATTAATCATCTTGTTATATTTTTAAATTTACTTACTCCATCTCCCATACT
>NW_005841947.1:1289960-1310443 GCF_000455745.1 Alligator sinensis
TTCCACACTGTTTTCAGTGTCTATTTCCAACTCTATTTCTGTTCCTCCAACCTCTTCTTCATTTTCTACAATGGGATTTCTACCTCCTCCCCGTATATTTTCTTTTTTTCGACTTTCTCTGCCACTGAAAAAAATTCACTCCCCACATGTGCTACTTCTGTTTATTCTCCCGGAGGCAGAAATCTCCTGCCTTCCTATTTCCCCAGTCAAACCCTTACTTCCAACTACATGCTCACTCCTTTCAACTGAGTACCACGCTTCAAAAGGTCATGATGAAACAGAAGGAAGAGTGAACTAAAGTTTATGAATACCAACATGGGGAGAAGATTTCTGACAGCAGAGGGCTCTTCAAACCATCAGACAAAGGCAAAGTAAGATCTGATCTTTAGAAACTGAAGCTACAGATTCAAACTAGAGATTAGGTGCAAATATTAAACAGTGAGTAAAGCCAGTCAGGGAGATGCCTGATGCAAGGGTGAGGATTGCTCATCTCTTGAGGTTTTAAATTGGGATTAGACCTTGTTCTAAATCTCAGGCAGGAGGTAGGTTTTTGTAGCAGGAATCACTACGAGAAATTCTACAGTCTCATTCAGGTGGGGGATATGACTAAATTGTCACAATAAAGCTTTCTAGCCAAAGCATCTATGAGGAGGATGAGACAACACCACCCAGGACCTCTGTCCAGTTGAGAATCTATGTTGCTGTCCAACTGCTTGACTTTCACCAGGATACTACCCCTGGACTCTGCCTGTTACCTTCAGCCAGCACGTTTTGATAAATCTGAATCCTCCATACTCCTTTTGCCTACTAGGAAAATTCTCCTTCTTAGTCTAGCCTCCAGTCCCAGAGCCTGCTGAGTGCTGCAACGGAGGGAAAGACTTTAATCCACGCCAGCTGCATTTCTGAGAAGTCCTCCCTTAGGCAGAGGCTCCAGTCCCTGACACTGCTGCTGCTTAGAGCTGCTTTCAACTGCTTCTCTAAACTAATTCTTATCAGTGTCACCATTGTTCCCATAAGTATCAGCAACAAAATGGTCAAGGCTGTCCAGTTTTACTGTCTTGCAGACTGGGGAAACTATTAGTAGCAAGACAGCAGTAAGGCCAAAGATTTACGGAGCTGACTAAAACTCAGTTTGTACTCAGGTTGCATTCAAAAACACTATCTTTGGGACCAGATGTGTCAGAAGTATTATTTTTTAAATAAGCATAGCTTCAGTACTGTAGAATGGACAAGCATACTTCTAACAGCCATAGTTAGGTGGATTTTCCAACAGCTGTCTGGAACCATTCTGAATCCTGGATTTCTAGCACTGCAGTAACTCAGAATGGAAATAAAAGAGTTAATATTTATTCTGTGCTTCAAGCACACAATCATTATCACTGTTGTCAGAAAGTCGGCATTCAGATGCCACTTCAGGATTAGAGAGAGACCATTAGTTGTAGGTGTGCAAACCACTGTTTTAAACATAGGCAGTTTCAGTAACTACCAACAAACATGGCAGTATCATACATGACAGCTCAGCTAAAAGATAAGCAGTGTGTTCTTAATAACTTACATCTGGAGCCGCGGTGTGGCCGAGTGGTTAGAGCACAGGACTGGGATCCAGGATTCCCAAGTTGTCTTCCTGGCTCTTCCACTGACTTGCTGTGTGAATTTAAGACAAGTCACTCCAAAGCTCTGTGCCTCAGTTTTCTCATCTGAAAAAAATGGACATCACGCTTAGACACATCAACAGTGTGTGTGGTGGGAGTCAGATTGGTAATGCTTATAAAGCATTTTTGGATCTTTGGAAGGATGCTGCTATGGAACTGCAGTGCTTTCCTATCAACACTGTTGTTTATATACTGTTTTTATTTCAAATGTACTGGATTGCAAAACAATCTGCTCCAGTCCCTGCAGGAGTGCCACCACTACTGGTAGGATGGGTGCTGTTTAATAATGCATAGTAACACTGTAGAACCCCTTAGGCCAAGAAGTGAAAAAAAGTACTGGACGTGGCTGAAACTTTAAGGTATCCAGGTTGTAGCCGCATTGGTCTAGAGTCAAAAGGAAACAGAACTCAGAATTCAAGGAGGCAATGGAGGGATCCTACTGAAAATCAGCTGGGACTTGAGGAGATCTTTAACCCTAAGTGACCTGAATCTCTACTTTAACATGCAACCTGAAAAACAATGCCTCCAGTACCATCAGTGCCATGGCAAGTAAGTTTGGCACCTGGGGCAAAGCCCGCAGTGGCAGCCTGCCCTCGCCCTACGCATCGATCCGGGGAGGCACATGCCCCCCACCATGCTTGCCCGCCTTCCCCCGTCCCCGAGCCCCCACAAATGAGCCGCTAGCAGCTTCATCCTGTGCCCCACCCCAGCTGGGCAGCGCCTGTTGCTTCGGCGCCCACCCCGCTCACCCGCCTTGCTACGGCACTGAGTACCATGGTTTCTCCTCCCGTCAAGCTGGGTCTCTGGTGCTGACCTGACCAGCGAGAACACTGCCTCTCAGTCAGCGACTACTGTCTGCAGCATGCTGATCTTTTAGGGGGTTCTCCAGGCCAAACACCAGCAAACTGCAACGGGGAATACCTGCAGAAATCATGTTTATGTTTCACCTTCTATATCAGCTTTTCTCCTCATAAATGTCTGTCTCAGAAAAAGATGGATCAATAGACCGGCTCTTCAATTTTAATAGTGGAAGAGGCCATGCTGACAATGCAAGTCCATTCTTGCCAGGCCTTGGGGACAAGGTTGTCTCACTAATTTCAGTGGGATTTCTATGCAGAAAGTGGTTGCAGGATTGGATCCTGAGGGGAAAAATTTACTGGTTGAAAAGGGGAAGAGTTTATGTGTTTTACACACTGGCAACACACCAGTGCCTGGGCAAGAACAGTATGTGAAGTGCAAAGCAGCCTGCTGGATCAGTTCATGAGTGGAGAACTTGAAACAGATCAGCTCTGCTTTGCTCTCTCCAGCTGAACAGTGTTTTTGTGGCACTGGGAATTTGCTGTGGCTTCTGAAGATTATAGGGATATGCTTCAGCGAGCCAAAAAAGAAAAAAGAAAAGGAAGGCATAAACAAAAATTTTTAAAAAGGAAAAAAAAGAACGGAACAGAACAGCTGATCTCCTTGCTGGAGAAGACACTGGCATCTTCCTACACATGCACAATTTTTTTGGTATTTCCTGATTCTCCAGCAGAAAAAAAAAAATCATCACAAAACTTCTTTTTTTCTTTGGGAAGGGAATAGCAATGTTTCTCTTGCTGGTTCTTAAAGCTTGGTGGGATATGTAGTTGAGATTAACAGGTCAAAGAGGTTTATGATTGGGGGGGGCCCTTCAAGAGACTGCTAACTTCTTTCTGGCTCTCCAGATGGTCGAAACTGTGATCATAAAATAAGGGGTTTTGGGAAAATGTCATGAGAGCTCTTATGTAAAGGATTGGATTCTGTTCCCAATGACTTTAGTGGAAGCAGAGTAAGGCATAAACTCTGGTTTTTCATCTGAAATCTGAAACAAGGGTTGAAAACCTAGTGTGTAAAGGTCTGGAAATAAAAAAGCTCTCTCTTTCAACAGAGATGGGCTAAAATTTCAAAATCTGGATCTGAAATGTTGATGGTACCAAAATGCAAGAGTACCTGGATGTGTGGTTTTGGCTCAGCCAAGTCTTACTGATCCCCCTGGATCTTTTGAAGAATGAGACAAGGGGTTTGAAAAGGAGGGTGACAAGTGCAAGATGGTGGAATCACAAAAATCAGTTTGGGTTTTGAGAGATTAAAATTGTAAATCTAATTAGCTGGAGGAAATTGGCTGCTTATAATTTTCATTTTTTTTGTCAAAGAAACACTAAAAATAAAAAATAGAAAATGGGAAAATTAATGTATCAGTAATTAGCTAATCAGAAAATGTTCTTGTTCTAAAAGTAAGTGATTTTCTATCCATTTTCCCAAACATCGTAATATTCACCTAAGAGTTAGGAAAAAATATAGGACATTTCCCCTTCAATAGTGCTTTAATAGTAAACCCCTGAAAATCTGCTCTTTTGCTGAATGTGCCATCTTACCCCTAACTATAATAAATACATAATAGATAAATGTATACTTGCAAAAACAAACCAAAACTTTGAAGCTTGATATGATCAGTCTAAGGAACAGAAAGTCTAAAGTGTGCAATTAGAAGACTGTTCTTAAATTGGAGCACGCCATTTTACCATGTCATTCAACTGGAGTCTCTGGTATCTGAAATCAGGAGGCAACTTATCAAACTAAGGGACAATCTGTGCCTCCTGGGAGCAGTCTTCTAATCTTAGGCTTGTAAGTCACACTGGTGCACTAAAGAGACCTGTTATACAAGCTGGTTTCCCCCTTGGTGACCATCCACAACTGAGCGGGGCTGAATTCTGGCTGGTTTTTAACAAAAATCCAATGGGAGCAAACAAATATAACCCTGGCTTCAAGTTATGCTAGCAGAGTTTCACTGGCCATGAGTTTGGCCTATTCAGACCATCACTGACCTGCTATATCAAATATCCAGCTACCATACTTCAACTATAATTTTCAGAGGCTACCAGAAAACATTCATTGTTTGATGCACACATGCATCTATTCCATCACCATTTGTGTTTATACTTGCCTTGAAATGTTGTGCAGACAAGTTAAAGAAAAAGCTCAGGCAGGTGTGTTTTTTAGAAGCTGAGCTCACCACGTACAATTGGTCAGGGATGGTAAGGTGGCATATAAGCCTTTTCCAGTGTACCTATACAGGCCTCCAACTATAACCTTCTCCTTCATCTCTCTACTGATTATCAAGTCACGGGTGGCTATGAGAGATCTCACAAACAAATAGCTAAAGCTATGACTATTCAGAACATTGGTGTGTGCGTAGAGCAACAAAGAACATAATGTACTGGGCATAAGCAGTATACCATTTTTAAATGTTCATCACACTTATTTCAAAACCAAATTTCTTCCAGCAAAGCCCACAACTCTTCATGCAGGACCACGATTATGCCTATGTATGAAATGTTAAATAAATCTTGTTTAGTAGATGGGGTAGAGAGAGAGAAAGAAGAGGGGAAGAAAAAAAAAAGAAGAAAAACAGCCTTTAAAATGTTTTAAGTAGTTAAAGATTTCATTTGAGCTCTGATGTCCAAAAAAAAGGGAAACAGGCTTTCTTCAAATTGCTGAGATTGAATACAAGATATTACAACCCCAATGGTAATTTTCTGAGGAAGTTATAAGCAGATGAAAAATAAAGGTTCAGAATGGAAGTGCTGTCTCAACCGTAGTTATAACATCTCTATTGTAGTGAGTATGTGCCACATACAGTATACTACAAGATATGCACACAGATCTTTTTTTTTTCCAGTTTTCAATAGGTATTGCAAGTGATGGGCCTAATCCTCATGTCCCATCTCTTTTTTAATTAACCCTTATGCAAACAAATTCCCATCTGATTTCAGCCAAAAACTGTTCAAGTCAGGTTAAAAAATGAGTAGGGACATAAAGATTTAGCTCAATATACCTAAGGAAACACTGAAAACTATTACCTCTGGATCTGTCACAAAAAGTATACATTTTAGTAGACAACGTTGGAGAAAAATGCATTCACGTATTAACTCAAATACAATATAGTAAGAAAGTGGCATGGTGCAAATATCTGCAAATCCATGCACACAGGTGTCATTGATATAAAGTACAGAAAACTACTTGTATATATGAAACACACATGTACTTTCCATTTGAGGGTGGCAACCAGCCAGAGCACAGCAGGCCGGAGAATTGTTTGGGGGAGGAGGTGGGGGAGTGAGCACTGGGAAACCAAGTCAAAGCCTCTGACTCTTATGAAAAGTGCTATGAGTACTTTAATGTTCCTAGATAGCAGCCAGGACCTTGCTTTTTAAAGTCTCATCAAACACATGCAAAAATACATTGATTTGCAGGAAAAATATAACAATATTCTCAGCATGGGGAGAGCTGTGTGAATAACTGATTTTTTAGTTTGCTGGCAAAGGTGGGTGAAGAAAAAAAAAACACCTTATTCTCGGAAATGTTTTCTTCTCCCTGTTGAAATTAAAAATAAAGCTACATATGGACGTTGTTTCGCATAATGAAATGTTTTATTGGGGGGGTGGGATTTTTTACTTTTCATTTAAAATTAAATTACAGGGAATTGTGAGATGAAACAGCATTTCAAAAAAGAAAAAAGGAACTGTTTAATTTGTAGTATCACAATAATTTTTTTTTCTTCCTTTCCTGTTTTTTTTTTCGTGACTGAAACAATATAACTGCTTTTACATTAGTCCGTGGATTTTTTGGTGACTCAAGCACACATTTTCAAGCAAAAAGTTTTGCCCGGCTCTAAGTAGGAGTAAACAATTGTTAAAACCTGTGCAAGTGGGGAACCCAATTTTTTCACTAAACCAAAATGTACTTCTCTCCCATCAATGCTATTTCCAGAACGACCGTCCATCTGATTGTACACGCCTGATTTCCAGCTGCTGTGTTACCCCCGCCATCCCATCATTTGCCACCCATGTTTGGTTTCAGGCAACTTCAGTCGCAGCAAACACAACCCAGGTCTGATCGGTATCCTGAACATTGATTCTGTATTCCCTGTGCAGAATATTTTCTTCTCCTATCAGCCTCTGCCTGAACTTCCACTGTTGCTTTTGTGGATGCATAACAGCTTAGCAAACAGATCATTATCCATGAAGCTCTCAAACTCAATCAATAGGAGAGGTGCCAAATAAATAAATAAATAAAAGTTTACTGAGGTGAAGCTAACAGTGCATCTCTGAATGGGCTACAATAGGTAGTCCAGCAGCCCTCTCCTTACTGATACAGGTGCTTCATAACTTATCCCACTCTGATAGAAATAGAAGAGAGAGATATACAAATGTGTGCATACACACTTGAGGGTGAGCAAGGGAGATATGAAAGGTAAACAGAAGAAATACAACTAAAAAGTATTGTTCTTTTTTCTTTTTTTTTTAAACTTTACAACGAAGTTTAATTTTGGCAAATGATTAAAAGCAGCCTTTGGAAATAATTAATGCTTTGTCTTTATAGAAAGCATCAGAACAAAAAGGAGAGAAAATAAAAGGAATACATGCACGCAGACGCACAAAAACAGGGGGGAATAGGGGAGAAGGAAACGAAAGAAAAAGAAAACAAACAGAGTCCTAAGAGGCCCATTCTGCTAAGGGGAGTCCAAATACAGAGTCATATGATATCTGATAGTGCAGGACACGTCGCCAGGAGCTGGAGCGGATTGCCTGCAGGAAGAAAGAGCCAGTGTGTTCCTGCTCAAAGAGCTTTTCTTTCCCCTTTTCTATTCCTCCCCCCCACCCCTCTCTTTTTCTTCTCTACTGTGAATGTGTTACTCTCAGGTCAGGTCTACGAAGAAATCCAGAAAGACAGCTATCGTCTTTCACGGTACTTCTGGAAGCAGAGAGAGCCAGTGGAAGATGCCTTCGAGTTGAGACGGAGGGGGACGTACGTATATTTCAGCACTGCGTGTCCTCCCCTCTCCATGGCCATCTCTGGGGTTGCAGACACAGATTGCTCGTTACAGGAAAAAAAAAAAGAAAAGAACAGAAAATGGTTCTGAGGAGGGGGAATAAGATTGCTTCTCGTACGGAAAACTTCAAAGGCCACGTCCTGTCTTAGCACTCTTTTGTTTACATGTCTCTAGGGTTTTTTCCTGTTTATTTTGGGGGAGAGAGAAGTCACAGAAAACATTATAGCCAAGGAAAAAAAAAGGTCTGGAGCTGAGAGGAGTCCTCGAAATACTGTAAGAAATAAGAACTTTTTTTTTTTTTTTTTTTAAAGGGAGGGAATTTGTAATTTGCCAAAAGTTTGTCCACTTCTAATGTCTGTCAACAGGCCACTGAACTTCTATAGCATTAATTTTCCGCTCCCTGATTCTCAGGTGCTTCACGCTCAGCTATAGAGTCCATGAGAGAAAGTTATACCTGTGCTAATCTAGGGTAACCTCAAGGAAGTAACTCTGGATTTAAAGGGTTATAACTTAGGCTATGTCTACACTATAGACTTCTGCTGGCATTGCTGTGCCGATCAGGGGTTTGAAGAGGAGTTTGAACAACAGAACTATGCCCAACAGAAGCCCCTAGTGTAGATGCATTTTACTGATAAAGCTCTACTTTTATTAGTATAGCTCATTTTACTTGTCGGGGTGATTTTACTATACCAGTACTAAGCATAGCTTTGCTGGTATATCTGTGTCCACACCTGAAGAATTTGGCCTATACAGGAAACTGTTTTTTCTATAATAGTTAAGTCCTACTAGACAGAGCTATAATATACAATTTACCCCTTTCATCTCCTGAGGCTATGTAAACACTTTCATTCTGACTATGCACCTATCAAATGCATGTAGCAGAAAAAACAGTGCCATATGAATGTATGTAGTACATATACAACTGTAGTACAGTATATCACCTCATTTGAGAGAAGCCTGCTACATGAATAAAAACATTAAAATAATAATAATAATAATCATCTGTATCCAGGAACAATGGTTGTAACTGCCTTTTATCTATTTCTATACATTGTGTGTTTACAATTTTTTGGTGTGTGTATATACCTTGTTTTATCTTGATTCCTTGAAACATAAGTGTAGTTTTTAGGTCTGTAATTTGTCATAGCAAGGAAAATTCAAATCAATAAAGTAGTAAAGAAGAGTTTGGCTAAAAACAGCATTTTCTTGATCTTGAGAATTTGCAATGGTCTGTATAATCTAACATCTTCACAATTGTACAGAAGGCACTGTGAATAGGATTTAATGCATGTTATAGCTTATGCACACATACGGTTCAAATCCAAGCATCTCCTTTAGCACAATATAGTATCAGCTGGTATCTTATATGTGTAGTGGTCTATGTCTAGTATATGTACAAGCACAGGGACAAGTTCACACATACAAAAACTACATACACAGGAGTACAACTCTATAATGCACTTAGATCCATTGTGAAATTGCCATCTGTGGCCCCAGTAGGGAACTAAACAGGGTATGTAGGTGAAACGTAGACACTCTAGAGATGGTCCCCTCTAACAGGAGGAACAAACAAAAAAAATCCCTGAGCCCCTCTTAGCATCAATGTGAAGTGACGTTTAGAGAGGTGACCAGGGAAAAGCTGGGTCCATGGATCTAAAGTGACAGTGCCCCATCCGTATTTTAGGATCCCAGCTTCCCCAGGCCATTACCAACTTTTTCCCTGAGTGGCAGAAAGTGAGAGCTTTCTGTGCCCACTCATTTATTTATTTTTCAGTGCATCCTCCCAATTGCCTCCCTCTCTCCCCCAATGAGAATTGGTTGTTGTTGGGTTTTTTTCAAGGAAACAGAAACTGTTCACAGCATAACTTTTATGGTGAAAAAAAAAGCCAGGTAAAGTCGGCAAAGCAGCAAGTGGAATTAGAGAGAGAGATTAAAAGAAGAGAGAGAAAAAGCAACAAATCCAACTCTGCTCTCCCCTCCATACCTTCTCTTATTAATGCCACAAATAAAATTTAGGGGGGAAAGGATCTGAATTTCCTTTCAATATATTTTGTTGCTGTCTCACATTCCCTGCTCTGCTTCTGTCTCTTTCTTTTAAGGAGGGGGGGAAAAACCCTCAACAAAAATAGAAAAACATATCTCAGGCGTTAAGCTCGCTCTCCCCCTTCCCTTTGTAAAGAACTCTTTGTTCTCTAGTGAAAATGCTGAAAAAATCCCCGGGCAGCGACTCCCTGAAACAAGTGCAAAACACTTAGAGGCTTTTGGGCTGGCTGGAAGCCAGGAACCCTCCCGCTGTCTGGTTAGGAAGAGAGGAAAAAGAGAGAGAGAGGGAGAGGGAGAGAGGGGGAGAGAGAGAGAGAGAGAGGGGAAAAAAAACTGGAGCTTCCTTTAATAGACATAGGAAGCGGGGTTTTTTTTTTTTTTTTCAAAACTGGCGGTCAAGCGTTAAGTAACTCCCTGTCTAAATCCACCTGCTAGAAATGAACTTGGGTAACCCCCCCCAGGGGTGCACAAAGAGAGGAGACACAGTAACATACTCCATACACTTCTCCCCACCCCCTCATTGCCCTGCTTCCATTCTTCCTGCTCCCATCACACAAATGCCCACAGCTTCTCTCCCCCTCCAACCAACAACAAACATACCCAAATAAATGCTCGCTCCGTCTCCTTAAAGGGAAAAAAAAGCTTTTCCATCTCGGTTGCGACACAGTGATAAGGGGTAGGGAACATCTCATACCTGGTGTGAATGCTAATCAGCCAGGAGTTCTCCTTTTTCCCAAGACAGGGAACTGTTTCCTTCCAAATTTATTAGAACCTCCTCCACTGCCTCTTTGAAAAACCTTCTTTGTCACCCTCTTCCCAAGTCCTGATACTTCTTTTAAAAAAAAAAAAAAATGGCTTCGGAGCTCCTTCTATTCTTGATATTGATTCTCTCTCTCTCTCTCTTTCCCCCCACCCCTCCTCCTTGCTCCTGTCTCTGTCTCTTCTGAGTGGTCTATTGATAAGTCCCTAGAGGCACTGGGTCAGCCTGCCCGTAGGAAACCAGACACAATGCACAAATCTCCGAGTGCCATTCTGCCATCAGCAAGCAGACCACGTTTAGGAGAGAGAAAAAAAACAGTAGAGCAAAAGACAGAGAGAGAGAGAGAGAGAGAGAGAGAGAGTGTGAGAAAAAGACTGATTGGAACAGGAGGGAGGGAGAGAGAGAGAAAGAGAGAGAAAGCAAGCGAGAGTGAGAGAGAGAGAGAGAGCGACACTGCCAGTCAGGTTAATCATCCCTACTTTAATTAGCTGTTCGGCTTAGACATAAAACAATTGAATTTGAATGATCTGTCAGTGGGCTCGGCTGAACCAAAGGGGAAATACGAATATTACAAAAAAGGCTGTTGGTGTGTTCAGATAAGCTAGACTGGAAAATCCTCAAAGGGTAACTATTAAAACTTACCACCAAACAAAAAGTACAAATACACGCAGCATAGCACAGAGGCCCTCCCTAAAAAGCTGGGATCTTTTCCCCCTCCCTTTTTAACGCACGGTGGAAGGTTTTGTTGAGACACGCACACAATTCTGGACCCTTCAAATTCTACCTGCCCTGCAGGGTGGGTTTTGTTCTTCCACGTCTCACCGTTATTTCTGAAATCTGGAATTTAGTGTTATTATTCAGTAGCATTTTCCTCAAGGATCAAGTGGAATTTTAACATGCCAGGGCTATATGCTACATGAGAGGGTCTCACTGGTATAAATGGTTTGGGATGGTAGACAGATGTCATAGGCAGACACAGATATCAATTGTGGATGGATAGATGCTGTAGACAGAGAGGTAATGCCTGGCATTGGAGACAGACAGGGCACTGCACAAGGACTTCTGAAAAAAAGAATAAAAAGGCAAAAGTTCTAACTAAAAATAGGTGCAAAGTAATCTATTTGTGCTACCCTGGGTTGCAATCGATGGTGCTGCTGAAATGGATGAATCCTGATGACATGCAGTGCACCAAAAGTGCTGCGTGGCAGGCAAGGAGATATTTATGACACTTCTGAAAACTATGCTTTCAAAAGGTATGGAATAGCCCCCCTCTCCGCCTGATAAAAGGGAAACAGGTAACATCTCAGCTGCTGCTCAAAGATGCATTGCCTGTTTAACCGTCAGGGCACTGTGCCCACAGGAGTTCCACTTATCAAAATGGTGGGGACTTGCCTTCACTTTCCTGATACCAGGGACACACGCATGGATGATCTCTTGTTTCTTCTCTGGTGCACAACAGTAAGACTTGGAAAATGTGTCGTCTGTAGGAGGTATGGAATATTTTAAATGGGGTTAGGGCTGGAGCACTAACTGTTAGTTCTTGGACCACTCAAGGAACATCCACTGTGTAGCAGGATTTGAAAGGATAAGGGTAACTCACATAGGCTCATTTCAAAACTATGCAAACAGGATGGTGAAGAAAAGGATTAACCCCTTACAGACTTAAAACTGAGGTGATGTTCTGGGAATTTCCTCTCATACTATATGGTTTGGGTGCCAGGTCTTGAAAGAAGAAGAGTGCTGTATACATTCATTGTGGTTCTCTCTCCCAAGTGTGATAAACCTATCAGCAGGGCTTGCTTTAGCTCAGTATGTACTGTATTATAGGTGTACAGTTGATAGCAGATAGTCACATTACAACATATTTCCATTCCTTGTGCCCCAGGAGAGGCTGAGGTAGACATTTGCCAATTTCTATAATCCAGTGTCCTTGGCGGCTCTATCCTACCCATCCCTAAATCTTGCTCAGCCCCTAACAGCTTTTAAACACAAAAAGTTCTCTTCCCCAGTAGAACTGACACACAGAGAAAAATGTGAAGTGTCTATTAGTTATGCTACAGCTACAGTGAAGTCACTCAGAGCGAAAAAAAAAGGACTTTGACGAGAAATACAATAGAACGAACACCCTGCTGGGACAGAGAATCTCCCAGCTTCTTATAAAAGGAGGAATTTCTATGACACAGAGACCCAGTTGCTTTGTGCATGTCTCTATACTGCCTCAAGTTGGTGCTAGGGAGCGCAGTACTGAGACACCATACATGCTATCCCTTGAACCAGAAGTAGCATGGCTGACTTCTGGTATAGCCAGACATTGCCAAATGAAGCAGATCAGCTGTGCTGGGATGCGTCCTGGCACAGCAGATCCACTTCACTGGGAAAAAAAAAACACTTGTCTCCTGTTGTCCCACCTGTTGATCCTGAGGGAAACCCAGGTGACACGTTTCTGCTTGCAAAGACATGCCCTGGGGAATCTCCAGGGTGTGTCTGTAAGCAGGGAAAGCTCGGGTTTCCCTGCTGATAAAGAGGTGCCCCAGAGATTCCCCACGACATGCCTCTGCAGGCAGGAAACCCCAGCTTTCTCTGCTTACACAGACATACCCCAGGGACTCTCCAGGGCACGTCTCTGTAAGTGGGGGAACCTCGGCTTTCTCTGCCTACAGAGACACCAACTGGAGACTCCCTGGGACATACCTGTTTACGAGGGGAAATCTGGACAGGTGCTCCCAAGGTTTAAGGGGGGCCTGATCCTGTGTGGGAATGCCCGGGGCATGTAGGCGCTCCTGGCTGCACCTGTGTGGGGAGGCTTAAGAGTGCAGGCAGCTCCAGGCTGCCCATGCTCTTGCATCATAAACCTAACAAACATCTGCTGCCATAAAGCAGCAGAAACTATTACCACCTTTGTTATGGTCACAAAATTGTACATTTGTGATGTGACAGATCATACAGATTTCAGTTTACTTTCTCTTTGTGCCACCATAAAAATTGTTATGGAAGCACAATGGTAACATCTATTTATATTATTCATGCGGCATGGGGCATGTGTCAATAGAAGCTGCTTCTCAGGAGAGCTTCTTGGTAGGTGTGCTGTGCCTGACTATGGTGGCTACACTATGTCTGGTTTGTGAGGTCACATGTTTCAGTACAGTACTCATTCATGCAAAACTGAGGTGGGATAAGCATGTGCCTACTGCTCTTTTCTCTAGGTCAGCCCTGGACTAATGGTGTGAAGTAGCTCTGTGCTAGAGAAAGTCCTGTGTTTCTAATGAGATACACAGAAGGCCTAGTCACCTGAGGCTGGGTTCCAGTGGAAGAAATAGCACAAGGTCACATAATTAAAGACTAGCCTTCAACAGTGCACAAGCAACATTAACTGCGGCATTTCCTAACGGTTAAGTGCTTGACTTTGCTAACATTGATGCTGCTTTTAATTCATGTTAAGTACAATGCCCTAGTCTGTTTCTTTCTTCTTCTTTTTTTTTAAAGGAATCAAATCCCATAATGTTGCACCATTGACCCTGACTGAGTTTGAAATCTTATGTGCCACAGCACAGAATTGTAGTAGGCTGTTATCCTCAGTGTGGATGAACAACTAAAGGGGTGGCAATTCTGTTTTCTAATGGAAACAGGTGATCTATGCAGGAGGTATCTAGATAGGGATCTACTTAATTCAGTTTTGTGGATTGTCCGCAAAAATCTCCCCCCCCCCGCAAAAAAGTAATAAAATAAAATGCTGGATCCCCAGTAGGTTGGGAAAGTGCCGGTTGGCAGGATCGCACAAAGGGCAGCAGAAAAGATGCCGGCTGCCTCCTCCTCCCCCTGCTGGGGCCTCTCCACCAATCAGAGCTGAGGTATGGGACACCATGAAATGCCCATGAAATCAGATCTGCACACCACGAACCAGGGCCAGACATAGGCATGGGTGAACCAGACGGCTGCCTAGACAGAAAGGGGGCCCGACAATGGCCTGGTGTCCAATTATTATTATCACTATCTCTGGCGAAAGGGGGCCGGATACTAAAAGTTTGCCCGGGGCTGCCAGGAGCCTAGGTATGTCACTGCCGCAAACAGGCTGCAAAAAAACCCTGTCTCACCACAATTTAGGTAGGTCCCCATCTATAGGTACAGAATAAGTATGTAACATAAAAATTTAGGTTTGCACCTAAGTCTTATCATTACCAAAGGGCAAGATCTGTATAAAGAAAAATCATCAGTGTAACCCTAAACCAGCCAATTCCTTAATATTTCAGAAGGATCACCCAGAGTGAGGGAGACAATAAAAATACCAGAGTGGGAGGGAGCTGAAAATGACATTTTATTTGTTTAATATGGATAAAGTTTTCTCTAACACCACTTGTGACATTTAGCATTTCATGTGTCAGTTCACATTCATGGGAAATCATTGGGTCTATATGGTATGGAGGAAAATTTAGTTCTAAAGAGAGTGAAGTGTTTTCTAAGGAAGGACAGCTAAGATATCTTTCTATGGAACAAAAATGATGTAACTATATTATCTCCGGACAGTTTGTTTAAATGTATTCCTTCAGACTTCACCAGCTGCACTTCAGATATAGCCTATTCAGAGGTGTAACACTGCATGACATGTTGCAGAGGGTGTAGCCATGGGTGATCTTCTCAACAACTGAATCAGAGAGACAGAGATAGGACACAGAGATGGGGGACATTTCACAGCCCATGCCCTCCCTATGAAATGGCATGATCAGAAAATGTCAGTATTATCAGAAGCGTGGCAGGGAAGAGACAAAAAGGTCATCAGGAGGGCAGGTAGGTGACGATTGACTGCCATGGGGGGCGCAGAACACCCTGGGCCTGCTACATTGTTGTTTTGGGAAACCAATCTCTGGTGGTTTGACTGTTTACTGTGTGCAGCTCTGAGCCTTTTGGATAGGATGGGAGATAAAACTAATAAATAAATAAATAACTCCACATGAAGTTCTCAATCTTTCATTCATGATCACTTCTAGTCCATAGCATTACATTTGATAGACATTTCTACATAGCAACGAGATGAAAATTGCTATGATTTATATCTAACCTAGAACTTTTTTGTCTTATATTCAGTTTATGATTACAAGGAATATACCTTTATTATGCACAATGAATTGCCAAATTCCTATATCCTTCTTCTTTGTACTGACTTCCAAAACTTACACTAGTATACTACAATACATTTGAATTAGAACCTGTTCTTAAAGCATCGGGTACTATATTCAGCTCACAAAGCATTTCCTCATCACGCACTAAAACATAGGGAAGACTTTTCCTGCACCTTTAACTTTCAATGTATTGCTTCTAATCTGAAAATATACTATTCAAATGGCATCACTCAAGTTCATCTCTTACTAAATTCAAATCAACTGTACTTATATTTACTGATGAAACGTTTTTCCAACTGCAAGATCTACAAACTTGTCCTGGGATCTAGGAGACAAGATTTTCCCCTTTACTGCACATTATCACCATTAACAAGATGCTAAAGGCCAAATGAGGCGCTCAGAGACACCTGCACAGTCCCCTTGCCTTCACTTAGCTCAAAAGCAAAATCTATAGATAAGTAAATTATCTGATTGAGAAGATGCAAAAAGACTTGAATATAAGAACATAAGAAATTCTATACTGGGTCAAATGTGGGTCCATTTAACCCAGTATACTATGTCTCACTGTGGCAGAGAGTGGATGCTAGGGGAAGAAGATTTTATGAGGGTCTATCCAGATTGATCTATCTCCTGCTCCTCTTCTCTTGCATCATAGCATGTAAAGATTTAGGAAATCCTAATCTGGAGGTTGCAATCCTCTCTTTTGCAACCTTTCTTTTCTGAGACGCACTAGGTCACAAAGCAGTAAGACCTCTTTTTTTAAGTAAATCTGACTCTGACGCAAGTAGGAGAAGGAAGATCTGATGAATAAAAAGGTGCCATTTTTATAGTCACTCTTCAAGCAGAAATATGCTTTAAATGTCTTTAGAGACACCACGTACTACACTCAATGTCTCAAATAAGGCCTAGCAAGATGTTTAAGAAGCAAAATCATTAAGTTCCTCCCTTCCCTCTCTCCTCCCCACTATCCGTTTTTAAATTACCAGTGCAACAGACTGTATTTTTGATCAAAAATTAAAATGGTTTAAACAGCACAGCATGTTATATTAACTCCTTATTTTTTTCTTAAGAGACTATATAAACAAGTAAATACAAGGTACTCAGTGAGTGAGGAGGCTTAATTTTCACGAGATGGTGATTAGAGTTCTTCTCCAAGGAACTTTAAAGGAAAGGCCTGTCCCACATTTATTCTAAATGCCCACGTGAAGCACGCTCTAGATGTCTCCTGCAAATTGTGGATGTGTAAGCATTACCCTGCTCACACATCCACAAACCTCATTTGCTGGTTCTTCAGGTCGTCCCTCCACTGTGTTGTTTCTTTTTATGCATTCTGCCCCCTAGCACCCAACAAGCATTTCTGCACAGCTCCTCCAGCTTCTGCTTTTTCTGCAGCTCCTACAGCCCTTCACACCCCTTTTCCAGCTTCTGAGGGAGATGCTTATAGTCTGTTGGTAGTCCCCCTTTCCCACTGGTTGGGGACCAGCTCCAGGGATTTTCCCCACCTCTTTCATAGCTTGGGAATGGATGGAGAATAAGGCAGAAGCAGAAGAGGACTCCCAACCTCACTGACACATCCTGAGTGGTCAGGCTCTTTGTCACTAAGGTGCCTATGTTAAACCAGAACTGGATGAGACTCTTACCAGTTGTTAGGTTTATGCAGCATCTGGGGCAGTATCTGGGATTTTACCCCCTGGAAGTTGTTTGCTTCATCCTCTGGTCCTTCTCTCTTGGGAAGGTTTGCTAAGAGGAGGAGCCCAGCATTGTATCTGCTCCCTGCTGCAGCTTTGATTGACTGCTCAGGGAGGCAGGGAAAGCATCCAAACAGAAAATACTTCTTCCAATTCCCAGCACAGTTATAATCTACACAATGATGGGAGTGTCTGGAATCATAGCAAGAGTAGATGAAGAAACTGGGAAAGCTGGGAACTCCAGACCCTACTCTCTGCTCTTTCTCAAAGCTTATGGCTAGCTGTCTTGCAATATACTTTATCATCTTTAAAGAAATATATAGAGACAACCAGCATATTGAAGGGGTCTTTGTGTAGCAGAGTACTCTGAGGCAAGTAATTCTCTCTCTCATAGTGAATCAATGTTTCTTCTTGGGCAAGTCACAGGGGGGCAGGGGTGTGTGCTTTAATTAGCGAGCTGTGCTAATTAAAAGTGCCCGAGCATCACGTGCATCAGTGTCCCCGCGCCAAAAAATGGCAGCGGGGTGCTCTTAACTAAAACTCATAGAATGAGCTTTAGTTTAAAGTGCTCTGCCACCATTTTTCAGCTGATACACATGATGCTGAAAGCTGCTGGAGCACAGTAATTTCCACACTCCAGCAGACTTGATTATGTGCTGGATTTACAGCCTGTCAGAGCAGCCTCGCTGAATGTCTATAGCAGGGGTCAGCAACCCCCGGCACGCGTGCCAAGCATGGCACTCAAGGCCATTTTGCTCGACACGCCACCACCAGCCCAGACTCTAAGCAGCTGCTACCAGCTGTGGAGCCCAGGCGGCTCCCAGCAGGCAGCTGGGAGGCTGCAAGCCCTGCTGCAAGCAGACCGGGCTCCGTGGGCCGGCTGCAGCCGGGAGGCTGAAAACAGCTGTTCTGGGCTCCGGCATGTTGGCGCTATGGCACCTTCCAAGATAGACACTGTAGTTTTTTTGGCACTCCGGTCAAAAAACGTTGCCTACCCCTGGTCTATAGGATCCCTTGACTTCTCTCTCCAACTGTTTTTCGGGGCTCAATTCTGAGTTAATTCCTCTTTTCTTTTAGGAACAGGAGAGCATTAAGGTAGCTTTACACCATGGTGAGCTATTGTAACTCTCTTGGGTTGAAAGCCTGTCTACACTTAAGTAAATAGCAAAGATCCCATTGAGTTCATTAGGGCCAGGATTTCACCTTTTCTATTTTAGGGCTTTACATAGTCCAGTATGGACCTTAGTATAAATTAATGATGATTCAGAGTTGCTCTATGTTAAGGTTTCCTTCCAGTAGTGTGTTATGGTCTCAGAGAAACAGAGAACTGCTACATTGCAGTGTACTCTGTTCATGCTCTTGGCATCTTGGCAATTTTCCTCCTACCTCAGGGGATGGGAGAAAGGTGTAGAGTCTGACACAATTTCTGTACCTGATAAGCATGATGAGGCCTTGCTATAGCTAAGAATAAGACCCAGGCTCTTTAGAATTAGAATAGTAACAACAACGCACACGCGTTTTGAGACTTGGTTCATGTATATAAAGCACTCTAATGATAAAAACAAAGGAACTGCCACATCACATCGAACTAGTGTTTCATCTAGTCCAATATACTGTCTCCAACAGCGACCAGTTCTGGGTGCTTGTTAATGGGGCTCTGAGTTGAAGCAGGTCTGAATCTATGCAGTCAATTTTAGGATCAGATCCTTAATTATAGAAACTAAGGTAGAACTTTCTACAATTCTATTCTTTAAGGACAAATACACCTAGACCTTTTTAAACCACTCTGGCAATGTGAAGTGGCTTTAAAGCAAAAAGTAGGCAAGCTGGGACAAATGCATGGTGTAAATAAGTATGTAGAAAAGATATGTATAAAATACACACACAAACACACGTATCTTATATTCAGAGTAATCTTACATTCAAGTAAATTTTATATATATATATTTGTCCCACACTTCCATGTGCTCAAAGACAGCAAGGTCTGAGAGTAAGAAGGTGGGGAAGAGGCTACTGGGGAAAGAAATTGGGGGGCCCAGATATATTTTCTTTGCTGTAGCAGTGGGAAGGGGAAAAATTCAAGGCAAACCTCCAATAATTAGATTCTATACCTGGAATATTATAACAAATTTATAAATTTTCCATGTATAGAATCTAATTATTGGGCCATTCTCTTCTATTCAGTCATCTTACATTCAAGTGTGTGTGTGTGTATATATATATATATAGATGAATGTATATATAATTAAGAATGTAGAAAATGTATGTAGAAAATGTGTGTGCATACACACATACACATATATATGTATCTTATATTCAGAGTCATCTTACATTCAAGTAAATGTGTGTGTGTGTGTATATTTACTTGAGTCATCGAGTCATCTTACATTCAAGTAAATATATATACATTTACTTGAATGTAAGATGACTCTGACATATACATGTATGTGTGTGTATACACACACACATTTTATACATTCTTATTTACACCATACATATATATACATTCTTTCATTTATTTATATATATATATATATATATATATATAATATATGAATGTAAGATGACTCTGAATATAAGACAATGCCCCAATATTTAGCTTCTATACATGGAGAGTTTATAAATTTGTTATAATTTTCCAGGTATAGAATCTAATTATTGGAGGTTTGCCTTGAATTTCTCCCCTTCCCACTGCTACAGCGGGGAAAATATATCTGCCCCACCCCAACTTCTTCCCCCTGTAGCCTCTTTCCCACCTCCGTACTGTCAGACCTTGCTCTATTTGAGCACATGGAAGTGAGGGCCAAATTTGAAAACCTTCAAATAAACATACCTCTAGTAATTTGCCTTACAGCTATCCACAGACTTAATTCACCCAGAATTGATACATTTAATCTTATTTGAAACTGCTGAAAGTTTTAGTATAGGTACTCTATAAACACACTTTAAACCAACACTTGTATACCTATGGTACAAATTATACATGATATTAATACAAAATCAAAAGGCTCAAAATTTACAAGATAGCTTCTTCAGGCTAAAGAAACATCTGCAGTTGTTCTGTGCTCTTCCTGGATGGGATAGAATAGAATATAAGCCAGAGGCCCCTGGTATACAAGAATGCCAGTCAATGAAAATGCAAATTGAGGCAGTCAATCAATGGGTGAGAAACAGGTGGGGGCAGGGTAGGGGGAAGGGGAATGCAGACCTGATGATAAGATGTAGCTGGTAAATAGTAGAGAGGTTATCTGGGGTATCAGATGTTAGGCAGGTTGCAATGTGCCATAAATCCAATATCTATATTCAGTCTATGATTAGGTCCCTACCTGTTTCTCACCCATTGACTGCCTCACTTTGCATTTTCACTGACTGGCA
>NW_005841947.1:1310453-1316802 GCF_000455745.1 Alligator sinensis
CTGGCTTCTATGCTATTCTATCCCATCTGTGAAGGGCACAAAAGAACTGCAGACACTTCCTCAGCCTGAAGACGGGTGTTTGTACCCAAAAGCTTGCAAAGAAGATTTTTTCCCAACTATTTTAGTAAGTCTAATAAAAGATACCGGATTTACCCAAAGCACTCTGTCTGCCTATGTCCTTAGACCTACATGGCTACAACCAGTACTGCAGGTATTGAGAACTTTTGGTCAAAACCAGGAGAAAGAGAATACTCACTAGGGTGTGGGAAACTCAGACAGAACAGTGACTTGAATCTAGGACTCCCACATCTCAGGAGAGTGCCACAGGCACCGAGTTGCTGAAAGCTCTAAGGTAGGGCACTCTTTCTCTCACATTTTTGAATAGTTTCAAAAAAGCTTTAGCTTTTGTTCTACATGAGGGCCAAATCATATTTTAAAACTTAAACATTTTTACTAGATAGAACTATTGCTTACTTGCCAGCCCTAATACACACACACGTGCACACACATTTAATGTAAAAGTATACACAGGGTACCAGAAATCTGTCCATAACTAATGTCAATTTTACTATAATTTTTTTCTTTCGAATGATTTAACATATTTAAATATAATTTTATTTTTTTTTCTATGAATTTGATGAAGCAACTATTTCCTTAAGAATAATGTAACAATCCAAATGTTGCATTTTAAAGATATATTACATTTGAATCAGTTTACCTTTAGGAATTGGTTTTTAAGGTTCACTGTTATTTTTCAAATACCAATTTTCCCTGCATACAATACAAACCCTTTCCCAAAAGTCAGTGGCTAGAAATTGGGATGCATATTATAAGCAAAAAATTACGATAATAGCAATTTTTGCATTGTAAGCTTCTTCCAGGAGTGGGGGATGAGGGGGAGAGGAGGGAGTGAAATTAGCACTGTAGTGCCCCACAGGGAGCAGCACAATAGCACACTGTGCTCCCTAGCTGCTGCTCCTCAGTTACTTACTGCTATTTAACAGTATTTTCAAGGAAGGATCTTTTTTTTTGTTCAGTCTGCCTTTCAAAAATGGTGTGTAACTTTTGCAGGTGTGGGGAGGTATGTTATATGTGAAAAAAAAATCAGGTAGTTAAATTTACCGTGGCAGTTCAGATTGTGGGTACAGACAGACATAGCAACGGTATTAATGTCAAAAGATACAAGCTGTTTTGATACAAGTTGTTAGGTTTGCATGATTCTGTATCAATACAAGGGTAGTAATACAATACAAGCTCCAGTTTAAACCCTCACCTCATTCAGGGTCACAGGTAGGGCAAGTTACCTTACATATTGCTACAGGCTTATGCAGACGTAACAATTATCTTGTAACAGCTAATGCGCTGACTTGAGAAGCAGCTCTCCTTTCCCCTTTAAAGCAGGTATTTGCATTAAAGTCTGTTTTCCCGATAAACAAAAATGAACAAAAAAAATAATTAAAGGATAATTTGTGGGCAAAACTTACTCTGCCTCTTGTAACTGAGCTAACCATTAATGTGTCTAGTACGAGGGGATCCGGGGAAGCACTGCTTGAAGCTGGGTATTACATAAGACCATGTTAGTAATATAGTGGGGCGCCAGTCTAGTCTTTCAAGATGTGAAAGAGCATCATCTGACCTCTCTACAAAGTTTAGGAAGACAAGCCATATAGCTAAATAATCATTTTCTAGCTGATGTTTAGCATGCCAGGTTCGTCAAGAGGCCTATTTTGAGTGAAAAACGTGTGAAACATGGCTCAATTTTTTTGGCAAAAGAGGCTCGTTTTCAAGTTTGCAAGGAAATGTGAAAAACAAAATTAAATGTCAAATAGATTTGCTGTTTGCTGTAAATAATACATCCACATGCACAGAAGCATGCACAGACACACAGATGATACCAGGCCCATAAACAAACAGGAGTGGTGGTATTGTTCATACCACATTTCCTTCCACTAAAATCAACAGGGTAGATGCACAGCCAGTGAAAATCAGCATGGCTCTGTTGACATGGGTAGATCCAAGGTTGTTTACAAACGCTAAGGATTTGGATCCCAAAAGCAATCACAGCAGGAAACTATGGGCACTTTTACATGTGCTCCAACATGTCCTGATTAGAACATGATGGAGCAGACTCCAGCATGCTGCAGCGCCGCATCTATTCAGTGCCCCCACATTTCAAAATGGCACTGGGGGCACTTTAACTAAAGCTTGTCAAACAAGCTTTGGTTACAGTGCCCCTGCTGCCATTTTGAAATGTGGGACACTAAATACAAGAGACACTGCAGGAGTTTTAATTAGAGTGGCTCCCAAAAGCTGCTCTAATTAAAATGCCCCCTCCCCCACAACTGCCCTGAGCACATGTATAGGTGCCCTATATGCCTAAAAATTAATATTTGCAGGATTGGGCCCTACCTGCCTGAAGCAAGGGAATAGCAAGTAGAAGTAAGCCAAGTTTCTTCAGGGAGGCAGGGGGGAAATGATTAACTGGAAATAAGGAAATAATAAAGCTCTATCTTGCAGACTTACATGCATGTTCAATTCTGGTCAAGAAGGTGATATGAGGTTTCCCTTTGAGTCAGAGCAATGTAGCGAATAAAAAGGACCTGTCTAGCCAGGGGGATTTCCTGAGGCCATTGCAGACCAGCTCATATGCTGTTAAGAGGCTCGTTTTCATGAGAGTTTTGGTTGCATTTGTAACAGTTGCTCTAAGTTCCCCTGAGCTTTCAGTGCCACAGCACAGAGATACAATAATCACAGCACAGATCCTGTCGTACAGGACAAGGCACCCTCCCTTTCTATTCTGCGTGGCCAGGAGTCACATGGTTGGAGTCAAACTGTTGTGCTTTGTTTTTTGGGGAAATCTTTTCTACACAAAGGCTGAAGAAAATGTGGCAGATTCATATGTGCGCGCGTGCGCATGTGCGCGCACACACACACAAACACCCCTCTCCTCCCATTGTGCTTTGGGTTGTCGGAGGAAGGCTTCGTTTTCCAAATGGGTTTGCTTTCTGTCACTATAGCCCAGTGGTTCTGAACCTTTTTAGACTCAAGGCACCCCCACCATTAGACTTAAAGCAACCCTTAGAAAATGCTAACTCTTTAGCTTTTGCTGGGTTTTTTTACTATGGAAAAATAATAGAGCCATCCTTCTGCTGCAAAGAACTTACAAACACAATAGGTCAGAATGTCTTTTCCACTGTGTATGCCTACTTGAAATGCCTGAGTTTATCTTGTGAATCATGTGTAGGTGTTTGCAACTTTCAGCACCCTTAAACGGATCTCACGGCACCCTAACTCAGAATCATTGCTACAGCATATCGACCTGACTACACTCGTTTGCCTACTCAGCAGCAGTTCCACTGAAGTCAACGGAATTACTTTGGCACATACCTCCTCGGACAGAAAGCAGAATTTAATCTATGAAACCCAGGTCATTAGTAAGGTGAAGAATGGGGCAAGCTATACTGTGAGTGGCTATATGTGGCCAAGTGGGTGAACATCTGCCCGTTTTCTATCTAAAGAGTTTACAAAATGACCAGAACTTGCTGAGAAGTCAGTATAGTGGGAAGTGAGACTACCCAGAGAAAGTGAGATTACCCAGAGAATGTGTTTTCAAGCCAGTGGTAGGGGAGAAATGAGGGTAAGTCATCCTACGCTGCTACTCATACCTTTATTCCCATTCCCTTCTGTTCAATGTGTAACTCGCTGCATCATTTAGGTCACTGCTGGATTTAGCCCTATGGGCTTAAACAATTAATTACTTCCAGCGACAGAACTATTTCATTTTTTAAAACTGGTTTGAACGGTAGATTAGTTCTAGATTAAGTGATTTAACTACAGCTGAGTAGGTGTTTGCTCTATATTAGTCAAGCATATTGCCAACCAGGTAGAACTTTTAACATTTTGATATATTTAATTATTAAGCATTTTAAATTATCAACTGGCAGAGTAACCATCTCCTTGGAACACTGCAGAAAATGTCTCCAAGTGCCATCCATTATCCAACGATCCTGGTTAAATCTTTTAGGGGATCAATTACAGGGCCAGGGGAAGAGTGCTGCTCTAAAGGACTATGAAAAGCAAGTTGTTTAATTCTATGTGCATCACCTTTGGGACTGTGTGGTATGACCCTGGGCAAATTCTCTGCCTCAGTTTCCCCATCTTGAAAGCAGAAATAATATTAGCTAAAGAATGAGGGGCTATGTGGCTCATGTAATTCATTTCTGCAGTAACACCCCACTTCAGCAGAACACCTAAATATCTGTTTCAATTCAATCCTATTCAACAAGGCACTTATGTACAGCCTTAACTTTAAGCACCTGCTTCAGTCCCATTACAGGCAACGGACAAAAGCATATATTTAATGAAGCACTTGCTTAAGTGTTTTGTTGAAATGGCCTCAGTTTCCTTAGCTGTCATATGGGGAAAATAATACTTGGCTTCCTTGTATGCATGCTGCAAGGTTTATGTCATTAGCATAAGTGAAGCACTTTGAGATCTTCAGAGAGAAGGTACTGGAGACATGCAAAGTTAACTAATATTATTACTTCAGGCTAAGGAAAAGCAGGGACTTGAACTCATTTTCTGAAAGATCAGTAGCCTTTCAAGTCAATCTTAACCCTATAAAAAAGACCAAAGGATCTGATTTTGGGACTTTTGATCCAGACCAACAGAGGGTGGAAGTATGGCAAAGGTACTGTGCCTAGGTCATGCCAGACTGAGCAGTAGTTTGTAATCCTCTCTCTGATGTCACTTCCTGCTCAGGGCATATTGTACCTCTGACCCTCTAGAGCAGTGTTTTCCAACCAGTGTGCCGTCAGAAATGAACAGGTGTGCTGTGAATTTTGCCGTGGCAATGAGCTACAATAGGTATGAGGATGAGGAATGCCTTAACAGGTGTGCCACGGAACATTTTTATTAATGTAAGTGCGCCCTGGACTAGAAAAGGTTGGGAAACACTGCTCTAGAGCAGTATCTGGTGGGCCACTTCACGAGTTTTGGTGAGCTGTCACGTGCTGCACACACAAAATCTTTCAGAAGATATCATTTGAACAAATTATAGATAAAAAGCAAATTATATGGTAAAAATAGAACACCTACTATAACACATTTTAATTTTATTTGAAAAAATACTTTTTCCTGATTTATGTGTTTTTGAATAGTGCATATAGAGGCAGTTGCATAATAGCTCAAAATAGTGGAGGGAGGAAGACAGCAGGGCGCATGTGCAGCAGAGCTTGCCTGGGCGGTGCAGGTGCAGTCTGCCCATCCATCCTGTGGCTACCCCTGGGGCAGAGGTGACTGGTGCCTCCTGAGTCTGGGGGGGGCAAAATTTGTGGGTGGGCCCGGGGGCAGGCCAAAAGCCCCATACCCATTCCTATACTTCTGCGCTGTGGCTTAATGCCCCCCCCAATGCCGCCGACCCACTTGGCAAAATAACTGCCCCGTTCTGAGCAGTGCTGAGTCAGGGCCAATTTCAGCAGGGGCATGTGCCTGCCCATGCCACCCCTACCAGTCGCCTGTGCCCTGGGGTGCTTCACCTGGGGCTGAGCCCTGCCTGCTCCTACCTGGGGCAGCCTGCAATGCACTCCTTCCTACACCCACCAATGGCCCTGGCCCTAGCCAGCATTCAAGGCTTCCTGGTGTGGCTGCTCCTGGTGCAGCTGCAGCCACCCAGGTTCTGCTTGCCCCTCCCCCCGCATCCATGGCTCCTCCTCTTCCTGCCCCTGCAGTGCTGCAGGTAGTGTGGGGAAGGGCGGTGGCTGTGGGGACGGGTGCCAGGCATTACACCTAGCCAGGCAGGAGGGAAGCTGCAACTGGGCAGCTCCTGGCCCAGCACATGGGACTCAACTCCAGGCTGCCTTCTACCCACTCAGCCACCCGCAGGTAGCTGCTCATCACACCAGGAGGGAAGATTCTCAGCCAGGCAGCTGTTTGGCCTTGGAGAAACTGGGGAGAAGTCAGAATACCAGGAAATTCAGAAATGGTGAGTGGAGTGAAGGAGGTTTTCTGAGATGGCAAAAATCCTAAATCCATCAAAGACAACATTTAGAGATTGAATAATTTTATGGGAAGTTATATTGATTTAATTAAGTGAACCAAGATGGATTGGTTATTCAAATATCATGCTTCAGAGCCTCCACTGGTCCCTTTAGTAGTCAGGAAGGAATTAATAACTTCAGGTACAGGTACATCATGCATTTTGCTACTACAGACATGGTTTGCACTTTCTTCTGAAGCAAAAGATGCTGGACTGGGCAGGCCGGCTCAAGGGAATCCGACATACAGCAACAAATCCTACATTCCTATGACATACTAGTGGGGACTCTGAAGTGATTCACACATAGGGTTC
>NW_005841947.1:1316839-1324636 GCF_000455745.1 Alligator sinensis
AAAGGGTAAATAGGTCTCTTCCCCTCGAGCAGCCATTGAAATGAATGATGCCCATTCTAACACTGGCAGAAGGAAAGACTAGATGAGGTAATAGCTCTTTGCCATTTCTAAATTCTCTGATTTGATGATTAATAGGTCACAACGTTTTGCTAGGGGGGAAAAACATATGTACAAACACATATACACACGAGGCCATTTTCTAGTCAGAGATGCACATAGCTAGTCAGTCTCAGGGTCAGAGGGTTGTTCTGTCCACTAAGACACCCTAAACCACATCTGGGTTTTTACATTTGTAAAACAAAATACTTTCCTTGCCTGAGTTCTGATTTGCCAAGTTTTAGCTGGCCACAGTCTTTTCCAGCTAAGCTAGACCTGTCAGGCAAAGAATGCTGTCAAAGGTCATGCCTTTGGATTTTGAAGATGAAAAACGAATAGACCCTTAACCACAGAATGGCTTCCAGGTTCCTCTTCACTACTAACATGTACAGCTTTTACAGTTGCTGCTTCAAGAAGCAACCCTGTTCTTATTAATCATTGCAGGGCTGCATGTTGCCAACTACTAGGAAACCCAGCAGCTTGAGGTGGCTGTTTCATTTGTATTTTCATTAATGCATTAATGAAAATTGGAACATCGGGGTTTGAGGATTGGCTCTAACAAGCTCCTTCTAGCACAGAGAAATCCAGGTAGTTCCTCTTATTTTAGATCAGTGTTTGTACTACTCCCACTACCTCCTCTTCCAAGAACAAACAGAAATAATTTTAATATATTTGATGAATGGGGGTTGTTTGGGTAATTGCTGAACTGAGATAAAATGCACTGTAAGATGCAAACAGGCTAAGGCAAGGGATCTTAAGTAACTTGTAAAATCAAAGGGGTTATACACATAGGGTGCAGGCACATGAAACAGTTACTGTGAGGTAAGCTAGAGGTTGAAATTATAACTTATCAGCTGGTCTGTGGTAACTGCTTGTTTGTACACTCTTATCCCACAATAATTATGACTCAACATTTTTCCATTTACTGTGTGGTAAGGGTACACATGTGAAGGAGCCACAGAGGTGATGCACTTGGAAGTTCACACTTTAGCTTACCTTGCAGTAATATCCTTTATAGGTTTAGAGAAAAGGCAAAATCCAACTTGGGTAGGAAGATACAATTTTCACAGGGTCACAGTGTAACTGTAAAGCAACCCCAATTTTCCAAGTCCCCTGCCACATATTACATGTAAGACATGATTAACCAGTTATTCACATCTTAAGTTGTAACCTGGCCACACACTAAAAGCAATTAATGGTGTCATAAAACAAGGAATAAGCCACAAAGTTATTCCACAAAAAATGTTTAATAATTTTGAGGCTGGTTCTTATCATGCCATTAATTGAACATATGGCCAGGTGCATCCCCATGGCTGGGAGCCCAGATCAGCTGACAGGGCTCCCAGCCATTGAAGCTCATGATGTGCCCCTGCAGCTTGGAGCCCTGTTAGCTGAGGGGGCTCCCAGCTATTGGAGCTTGCCACTTGCTGGTGCAGGGGGAGCCTGGGATCCCATTGCTAGTAAGGTGCAAGAGGATCTGATGCTCGATCCCACAATCACACTTACTGATATGTACACGTGGCATGGCAGGAAGTGCAATTGTGTGGATCATGCATCACACCTTTACCTACACATCTGAAAGGGGCCTAAGGAACACAGCCATGTCTTGCTGTGGGCTGCCTCTAAGCCACAACTTCTCCTTCCAGTTCTTATCCTTCCCAGCGCTTGAGCTATTCAAAGAATGTTGCAAGAAGCCTTTTTTCCCTTCTGGGAAAGATGTATAGCCACTCACGCAAAACTGTTTTGATCAAACTTTTAAAAACAATAAAGCAAAAGAATTTTTGTGGGGTTTTTTATTTCTTTATTTTAAGAGGAGTTGTCTTCAGACTGTCTGCAAAATTTCAGCTAGGAATATTTCAGGAAGTTGTTAGTGATTGAAAACCAGGAGGCTAGAATGAAAACCTTCACGAAAACTTCATCATAGTAGTTGCTGTTGTACTTGCTATGTACAGGCTGTCCTGAAAGCTTGTTGGAGTGGTGTGGCAGCAAAGAGGATGCTACAGAGGGTCTTCTGCCTCTAGCTGGCTGCACTTATGCAGATATATTATTTAAAATATACCAGCTCTAGCAGGCTCACAATATGGAGGGAAGTACTGTTGTTCCATCTAGGAGTGTGTTCCTTCAAGACTGGCTTCGCTTGCTAAGTTTTGGTTTTTCCTCCTTGTGGGGGGCTGGGGGGGGGAGGGGTTGTAGTGGGTTAGATGTTTACATTTTTGTTGGTTGCTTTATAAGTTGTATTTCTATCAGTGAATAGGAAAGCAAAGAATTTGCCAGCCTGTTACTCAGTTACCCTGAAATTGCCTTTCTGGAGCACCAAAGGTACTTAAAAATCCTTTAGCGTGGGCCTTAAAAGATGCCTCTTTCTCTAAGGAAGGATTTATCTCTGCCAGCTTAGCAAATGCAGTGATTTCTGCCCTTCTCCTCTTTTCTCCATCTAGTCATCTAAAGAGATTGTCTTCTGGGTGACCTATACCAAAAATCTAAAAGAGGCCTCAGGATCACAAACTAATGAGTTTGGATTAAAAAAGAACCCCCCTGGAACAGACCCTTTTGGTATCTGGGAAACACAGATACAGTACAGTGAGGCTGTTACAGGTAGTAACATGGCTCAGCATTTAAAGTACTTTTATTTTGGGGATATGAAAGCATGTAAATGTTATGAGGCAAAATGTTGTAATCAGAGGATTCTTTGCAAAGATGAACAAGTGAAGTGTGGGGGAAGAGCCAAGGCATCCTTCCCCTCCATCCTCAGGCAAGCCTCAGTTGCAGTCTGTGTGCTCCACAGAGGCACATGGACTGATTCTAGCCATATCAAATGCAGACCTAGCCATCCCATACAGCGAGATGAGAAGGGACCAGGACCATGCTCCTCAGCATGGCTCGCAGGGGGGCAGTATAAAGGCTCTTCCTGGGTGCCAGGATGCTCAGGAATTCGCATATCTTCTTGAGATCGGGCAATTCCCAGAACTTCCCTGCCCCCCGAGCTGGCTGCAATTTCACATTCCCCTGCGTAGGGGTGAGGACTAATTGTATGATTTAACCCTAGCAGATTGAATTCAGCATCAAGTTTGAAAGTAAAAATAAATATGGTACTGTGGGGCTTCATGTTTACAGTCTCTAGGTGACTCCTCTCAGAATCATCCAGGAATATCTTTAAGCATAGTTAAGTAATAGTGAGATTAAATCATGTCACTAGCAAAGGTTGCAGACAGTGAACTATTGTCAGTGATGTACCAGTTTCACCAGTACAACGTGATCAGCCTTCAGGGGTCGGGGGAGAAGATGGGGAAGGGTATGTGCAGGTGCAAGCAGGGCAACATTTGAAGCCAACATGGCTGCACAATTGTAATCAGGGCATATTTGGGCACACAGAATCTCTGTTTTCTCCTGAAAAAAATAACAGAGCTGGATTTCAGAGCCCAGGGTGAGTCTGCAAGGCTGGCAGCTAGAAACACAGCTCTTGACTTGCAGACTGAATGTGTTTGATATGGAAATAGGTGAGAAACAATAAATATGGAACTCAGCAATGCCACATCGACAGAACTGTGCTTGAGGATTGAATTGCACTTTAAAGCTTTGGAGTAGGGAGCCAGAAGACATGACTTCTAAACCTGGTTCTGCTGTGCTGTTCCTCTGGGGACTTTTGGCAAGTCCCGGACACTTCCCTTTGCTCTGGCTTTCCAGGTTATAAAATATGAATAATAATAATACTGTATTCATTCACATGGATGTTGCAATGCCAATTAATTACATTCTTTCATCAAGCTTTGTGATGTACAAAAGGAAGCTGGCATGTACAAATCATTATTTTATTTTTAAATTAGAACTCTCCCAAAGCCACAGATGAAGTTGAGATGAGCCTTTTGTATGAAATAATCCTCATCTTTAGCTGCTTGGGTCTCTCTAAAATGGTTACCTTTGGGATAGACATTTCTCATGCCTTGCCTCAATCCAGAAGTGACATTTTTGGGAAAGTTTTGCAAAAAAACTGTTTAGCTGGTCTTGAGTCATCCAAGTATGTAAAAAACAGTTTCCAGCTGTTAAATTTTCCATGAGCTGCCTTTTTTTCTCTTAAACATGCTTGTATAATTAAAAACATGGCTTTGTTTTAAAACATCAAGCTTGACATGTACATAGTTCTGAAAAAGAAGTAGCAACTTTGCCATGTTTGAAAGCATTTGGTTTCGAAATAACAAAATTATTGCCATTTTTAAATAGCTAAATGAGCTTTTCTTTCCTCAAAGCTGCCAACATACTTTGGGCTATGATTGCCCAACTGTAGCCACTAATGAATCTATTAGATGGTATAAAGGATCAAGGAAGATGTGGGATGTTAGACTTGTAGCCTGCATGGGGTGCAACACAGACCACATAGGTGGATCATTAGTAGTAACAGGAGCAAGGGACAATAACTATCCCTTCCCTAACCTTCCTACCCTTGCTCTCTCTCCCCCTGTGAAACTGCTCTTCAAGTGTTCAAGGTTTCATCCGTGGAAGAGTTTCTAACATTTTTAAGCAAATCCACCAAAATTAAGTGACGACTGGTGCCTTCTGCAAATGCATACTGTTATGCCTAAATTAACAGCATAAGAATACATTGCAATTGCAACAAAAAAAAAGGACCTGAAAAGAAATAGACTCATGATCAGAACAGCCCTGCTCCCGTTTAGAAACAGTGTGGTTTTGGGGGTGTTTGATCTGATCTGAAGATACCAGGTTTTTTAAGCTGGAAGTGTCTTTGGCATTGCCCTGGCTTTCTGACCCTTATTCTCCATTGTTGGGGATCGTTCATGCCATTGCACAATGGTGTCAATCAGAACGGTAGAACCTTCATTTTCTTTGCACAGGTATAAATGACAACAGAAAGTGCCTCGCAGGGGAGAACCAGCTGCTCACTACTAAATTAGTTTAGTACTGGATGTCTTGCCCAGTGAACAAATCAGCAGGTATGGTGCATGGATACCACAGAACAGACTGGGTTTGAAAGGCTCATGTACCAAATGCAGTCAATCCAGATATGTCTTTTCCTGTCTGCAGTTTCAGAGCAATGTTATATAATAGATAATACAAGACAAACTGTGGCTGTCATGGTATGGCATGAGCTGAGTTCGTCAACTGAAATTCCTCATTGAGAAGAAATTATCTCTTTAGAAGAGAGCTTCAAGAGCTTTGCAGGAAGACATCAGGTGCCAAGTAATGTAGGTCTGTGCAGAGAGGGAGTTATTCCATAGTTGCTCCCTGCCTACTTCAAAGAAAGTAGCACTGCTGGTGAACTGAGCCCCTTATACTCCTTGCCCATGCCTCCTTATACTTCTGGGCATGATTCTTCCTTTGCATATATGTGAAACAAGAGCACTCACTAATATCAATAACTTTACAACAGTGCATATAAGAGGAGGGCCTGGCCTGCCAGAAAACACAGGGTATAATTGTTGCGGTCTGTTATATAGGGCATGATCACGTGCTTGTGTATGAGAGGCCCGTGGTGCCCTTTCTTCCCTTGAGCTGTCACACAGGGTTGAGAGAGTCTGACCCCATATGTACATCCATGGTTTGTCCTTCTATGTCTGTTTGATTGTATGGTTTTATTTTGCATCTTGAATGGTGCCAAATTCAGTGGAGGTGCTTAACAAATGAAAAATCTCCATAACATGATTATACAAAAAAGGGCAGTTCCTGTCCATCATGCTGTCTTGTCTAAGTAGTACGTCACCAGGCTCAGCACACAGTCTATGCTCCTGTTGTGAAAGACCTTATTGTAATGAATATAGCTTAAGGGGGCAGAGGTAAGGTTGCTGTGGGAACCTTAACTCTGAATTTCCTGAGTTTAGGGAGATTAAAATCTCAATCTCCACATTACATTAGCATATTTTTTGTGTGCACATAACGTGGCCTATGTCAGGGCATTGTTTCTAAATGCAAAGGTACACTTCTGCATGAACGGGTGTCTGTTCACATTTTGGCAAACGATGAGCCAACCTAAATTAGTTCTGATCAACAGTCTCAGATTTTGAGCCCCCCCAACATAACAGAAAGCAAGTTAAAAAAAAAAAAAGAACGCTGAAAAGCAAACAAACAAACCCTACAGTACACTGTGTGCTCTGCTGTTCTGAGCTTCAGCATCAAGACAAAAGGAGAGTGAGACTTTGCCATTCGCTTGCTGTTAATAATCAAGAGAAGATCTGCCAGACAAGCTCTTCAAGCGCTCTGTCTGTCTGGGCCAGGTAGATGCTGCAATACACAAAGGACTTCACACGGAGAAAAAGAAAGAGGGTTCATGGACAATGATGCAGCTTTCTTAATTAAGATTTTCATTACTGATACATACATTAAGGTTTTGCAAATGCAAGTGCCTGAGCGTTCTCATGTGCAGGTAGATGTCTCTGATTCTATCTTAAGTCACTGAACACAATTTTGCAAAATCATCCTGAACATTCACCAGCCGAGGCTCAAAATCTGCTCACCTGCCCTTTGCCATGGTGACAATGAAAAGTAGCAAATGATACATTATTTCCCAGTCAAAAAGAAATGAACCCACCTAGGTGAGTGAATGAATGGGATTTTGCAAGGCTGAGCCAGAATAGGCTGAAGCTGATTCTGATCTCACTTACATCTGTTTTATGTTGATGCAACTTCTGTGGCTTCAATGGTATGCAAGGCTTTAGAACACATTTTGAAGAAAGAAATAATTAAAGACAGGGAAGTAAATGAAAACTGGTATGAAATACAATGTAGGTTTACCAAAGGTAGATCATGCCAGACTAACCTGATAGCTTTCTCTGATAAAATAACTGAATTTCTAGACAAAGAAGTGTCATGGATCTATTCCATCAGGACTTCTGTGAAGTATTTGATATGGTATCACATAGTACAATATTTGTTAAAATGGAGATCAGTAGCATTGTAAGGTAGGATAGGAATTGGCTAAATTGAGGGACACAACAGGTAACACTGAAAGAGGTAGAAGTTGTAGTAGTGTGGAAAGGTATTGCTACTGGAGTTCCTCAAGAATCTATCTTCAGATGGGTCTTACATACTATTTTATTTAATCCTCATGGCACAAAAGACAGGTGCATGCTAATGAAAGCTGATGACAGCACAAAGTTGGGAGGCATCATCAACCCTGAGGAAGAGCAGAATATCACACAGAAAAAACTGGGTGACCTTGAGAAATAAAGTAACATAAATGGGATAAAGCTAATAGTACAATTGCAAGGTTGTGCACTTAAGGGCTAATAACAAGAATTTCTCCTACAAAATGGGATCACATTAGCTGGAAACAACATAGAAAGAGAAAGATCCCTGTCTTTCTGGGATCAATCATAATGTGAAAATGAGCCACCAAATGACACCACTGTGAACAAGGCAAACACAGTCCTAAAATGCATCAGATGAGGCATTTTCAATGGAGATAGGGAGGCACTTTTATGGACATGCATGTTAAAGGGAAGATAACTTCACACTGGAACAGGTACAAAGATAGGTTTCTAGGATGATCATAAGAGTGGGAAGGTTATCTGACAAAATGAGGCTAAACAGCTTGGCTTGTTTAGCAGAGCAAAATGCTATGAGACTGGATATGACCGTGGAGCCTGGGACCGAATATGACTGTTGTCTGTGACTACAACAGGGGGTAAACACCAAAGTGGGCAAACACTAATTTTAACTAAAGAACAATGTTAGCATGAGACAAACTGGGCA
>NW_005841947.1:1324667-1343337 GCF_000455745.1 Alligator sinensis
GACAGAAGAAGGTTTTTACTTACTACAGGAGTAATGTTCTGGAACAGCCATACCAGAGGAGTAGTGGGAGCAAAAATCCTAAAGAGTTTTAGGACGGAGCTTAAGAAAGTCATGAAAGCATGAAAGGAATTATAAGATGTAGCTGGCTGTGAGAGCACCCAATTGGACACAATGGCCCAGGATGTCACTTCTACTCCTATGTATTTATATGTGAAAATAGCCAGTAGCTCAGTGGCTAGGGCACTCACCTGGGATTTAGACTCGAATTCAAGTTCCTGTTCTGCTAATTCAGCTGTGTCCTAAAAACCAAGCTGTACTGGGTCTCTTTTGTCTGGAGCAGAAATTCCATCCAGACTTGAGAACACCTCCTGGTGAATATTTCATCAAAACTTACGTTTCCATTAAAAGTTTGCATTTTGATGAATCTGTGCTTTTTGACAAATAATACCGCTTTGCTGAAAAATTTCATATCACATCTGTCTGTGAGTTGGTTTACTTTTTTGAGGTGAGAACAGACCCAAAGGGGGAGGAATATAAAGGAGAGAAAAGTAGCAGCTTACATGCAACTCATAAAAAGTTTAATCAGATTTTACAAATTGCTACGTAAGTGTCCAGCCCTCAGGAAATACACACCCAACAGGTGTATTCGTATGGTGTAATGCTTTCACATTATTGTAAGGGTTAAATGTGCTGTACTTCAATCCTCTGTAAGTTGGTAAGGGAGAATTCCTGTGGGAAGCACAGGGAACATTCCATCTCTCAGTAGTTTGCTCATGTAGTTGAATTAAACATTTTGATAAAAAAAACAGCTCCTAGTTGATTTTTGTTTTTTTAAAACACGATTACTCCCAATACAGGAAGCGTATTCTGCTATGAAATGGGAAGCAAAGCCCCCACTCTCCTGCCTGGGCACTGGATCTTCAAGAGGGTTAGGCAGAGGGGAAAAAATATTTTATCAGAAAGGGCAGAACTTGTGATAAGATAATGCTCTACCTCGTCTCTGAAAATGTTCCCTGCTTCCACCAGTACTTTCAGCCTCAACAGTCTCAAATGTTGTGTGAGTTTGTTCAACAGGGCAAACTCAGCTGCATCAGAATTACATTGCAATGCTGCATTAGCAGCCTGCACATAGCATGCTGACATTGTGTCAAAATGAAAACATAACCATGCCATGGGGGTAAGGTGAAGACAAATGTCATAGCACAATATATCAAATGTCACAGCACAATATATCAATGTGATATTCATTTGCAAGGTCTGAATGCAATTATCTGCCAGTATAATTTCAACAAGTTGAGAAAATTCAGTATGGCGACAATCTTGTAGAGGAGGAGTGTCTTAGTATACAAGTAATTTTGTGACAAAAAATTGTAAAGCTTTACACTCAGCACCAGTAGAAGAAAAGTGTCATTGTTTGTCCTGCGGCAAAGTTTAATTCTTTAGTATCCTCTGCTAAATAGACATTACATACTTTTTCACAAGGATGTTTATGGCAAGAAGGTTGCACTCAACAAAGGAAAGAAGATACCGTAGTGTTTTTCTGAGAAGAAACTAAAAACGCTTTGTGAAAAAAATGACTCTTCGCTGTTGTTTATAAATAAACACCACTGTCCTTCTGCAACCTTCAGTTCATGTTTAAAGAGCATATTGAACCAAACATGTTAACTGTAGTCTATTTTAGCTACAGGTAGATTTAAAGTAAAACCTCAGAGTCAACCACTCGCAAGGATTTTTGTGTGTAAAGGGAGAGGAGGAGATGGTATTTGATCCTAATTCAGATCCAAATTTTGCAGATAAATTCTAACTTTATACATTGGTTCAAACAGAACCATAGACATAAACACCCCTGTATGGCATGGTGTTTGAAATCATGACCCTGACACCAATTTCATGGTGCTGGCCCACTCTAACATGGGAGGCTTTCCAGTCTCCGAAACATCAAGCTGTTTACCATCTGTTTAACAAATCAAAACCTGAAAAACAGTAAATGGTATATTGATGAGGCTGATACCATAAAGGATAAGACTCACCCTGCTGAGACAGGTCAAAGTCAGACTTATATGTTTCTGTTGGTGCCACACGAAAAATAATACTCATTGGGTTATGCTCAAAGAGATGGTTTGGTGCCCACTCAAATGAATGAAAAGCTTTGTCCAGCTTTTTCATCAACAACATCAGCAA
The DNA here is from genome assembly GCF_000455745.1 of Alligator sinensis. Taxonomy (NCBI): domain Eukaryota; kingdom Metazoa; phylum Chordata; order Crocodylia; family Alligatoridae; genus Alligator; species Alligator sinensis. The sequence continues at coordinate 1,326,849 of NW_005841947.1, forward strand.
GAAAAAACACAAAAAAGCTGGATGAAAAAGGAAGTGAAAAGAAAGAGACAAGGAAGAAAACATTACATCTTGGGGACCTTTCATCTCTAAGAGTTCCCCGTTCCCAGCCACAAAATAAAGCAGCTGTCATGATGTGTGGTTTGCAGACAGATCAACACTGACATGCATACAGCTGTGCACATATGTTTAATAGCACATAGGCAGCCACATGGCAGATGGATTTTTCTTTAAGCAAAAGGGGTTCAGGGGAAAAGGAGACTGCTGAAAGACTCCTAGGAACTCATTTGCAAACCTGTTGCCCTATATAAAGAGTATCCAGAGGGAATCCAGAGGCTTAGTCTGGCATGCAGGTTTCTACCTGGGTATTTGCGCACAATTGCCAGGGTAGGTACTGAAACAAAGGCGTTAGCCCTTTTCTGAAGGTGCCTATATTTGCAAAGTGGGCTTTTCAATGGTAGCCAGCATTTAGTGTTACTTGTCTTTGCATCCATCCTCCATTTAGCTTTGTCTCTGCAGTATAAATTATACAGAGATAGCTATATAATATGAAAGTTAGATACACCAAGCACAGTTTTGCTGGTCTGCAAAAATGTCAACAGCGTTAACAATGTACTTATATCTGAACATACAGGTAGAGAAGAACACCATGACTGCTGGATAATGAACTGCAACAGCAAAATCACAATGCAGAGAGCTACCTTGCAGTCAGACCATTTTACCATCGGCTCTAACAAACTTGGCTGACTTTATACGTGGATGAAAGTTTCAAGATGTGCTTCCAGTGATTCAGCCACTGACCCCTTTTCTACTTGAATCTGGCAATGAATGCACCAGCCTCATGTACAATAGAAACTGGGCAACTGGACTTTCTCTTTCCCCATCTCCATTTTTTACTTTCCTCCCTAAATCCCTTCCTTCTCCCCATTAATTTTCCAGATTCATCTAGACTTTGCAGAAGTGACCTGTTTAACTCACAAACTCAAACACCTTCAAATAGGTTATATCATGTTAATTAGATAAGAGAAAACAATCAAAGTACCTCAGCTGATCACAATGGGATGGCTCCTTATATAACTCCATGTATCCTTATGTTTCTAATATGTGGAGCAGTGCCACTCTGATTAACATCCCATCTCCCCACCCCGGAGTAAAGACACCCTGTACAAGTTTGGGTCTCTGTAGCTCAGAGGATTTCTAGAATCTAGAGAACGCCTCTGGTCACCAAAACAGTCATCACAATCCATAAAGCCACGTATAACAAGGTGCCCATCACTATTCATCCCCACACAGCAGGTTCCTAGTTCAACTTTGCCATTACCATTTGCTAAACCACTTGAAAATTCACACTTCAGCTAATGATGCCCCAACCCCTGCAGAACATATTGGTTCTCTTTCTTTTTTTTCTTTTTTTGTAGTGGATTTCTTCTAGTTTCCTGATTACTTTTTCAGAATCTATTCTTACTACATTGTAGCAGGTCAAAAATCAAGAGAAGAATCTGATTTTTTTCATGGCATCATTTTTTTTATGTGACCCTGTTGTTGGTTACGTCTTTTTGCTTCAGAATTCAATATAGGTTATGCCTCTTGTGTTTAAGGCCCTTCATCCTAGAGTGCTGCCTTAGTTATATGAATTGATTTCTATATACACACCAGTATAGAATTTGTCCTCTGTGTCTAATTTGTAGCTCATCTCACTAGTTCTTCCATTTGCAGATGCCAAGTACGGGCCGTTGCCCATATTGTTACTTCCTTTGAGCATTCTTTTCCTTCAAGAGCTATGCATAACTGGGAAAAGCACTCTTCATTTTCCATCCTAAACACTGTGTAGTATTGCCACTTCCTTTAAGTATGTACAGTATTTCACTCGCATACAGCTAAATTTCAGACATGGATGAAGTAGCTCATATGGCTAATTTGTACCTTGGCTTATTAATTAAAATGGGATACTTCAGGATGATACAGGAAATGCAAGATTTATGATATAGCCTTTTGGTCACGCAAATGTTCATTAGGTGATATATGGCAAAGTTTGGTCTTGACAATCCTGTTCTTTTCTGAAATAATGGAAAAAGTCCTAAAATATACAATTCCTCATAAAGCTCCAAAACAAAAAATGATGTTTCATCATAGGGGGGCTGGACCTGATGATCTTATGAGGTCCCTTCCAGCCCTAAACTTCTGTGAATCACAGACTTGGTATTATGACTGCTGCTGCTACTACCTCATTAGGCCTGTCTCTTGTTTTGTGTATTTGCTAAAAGTTATCCTCTGTCACAAAACATATAATAGTGCGCATATGAGCTGGATGAGACCAAAGATAAAATGAAAGGCTACAGTGGCCATTTCTACAGAACTTTTTTTCTGGGAACATTTGCAGTTTATCATAATACCTGGGGAAAAAATGGTGTCAGTTCTACCCTTAAGAGGTAAATCAAGCAATGTTGCCCAATGCATATATTTGAAGCATAGTCTGTGCAGTCTAAGGGCATCTTAGAAAATGCTATCAATGTGGCCTCAGAAGTGTCTAATTTAGTTTTAAATGCCTAGAGCAAAGAAGAGGTGCAGATACCATGAGAAGTGCTACCCTGAGGTGTGTACCTTATTGGACCTATACAGCATCGATCACCTTGATGTCTAAGCAGACTACTTTCTTTACCCTATAGTCTTTGCCAGCACAAGCTAAACAGCCTTGAACTAAATCCATAGTTCTATATAGGTAGCATTTTTGTAGGAGGCACTCTTCCTTCTGAGTCAGTGCTCAGTGATGTTAGAGTGCTAAGAATGTGATAATTCACTGATGGACAAGTTCCAGTAGTATGGAATATACATACAGATACTGACAACTACTTACCATTGTCTGGTACAATAAATATTGGTGCTCAGAAACTAGCACCTGGCAGACTGGAACAGTGCCAGTTGTCTTTTGACACATGAATCACTGACCACCCGAATGATGATTCTCATAACAGTGACGGGATTAATAGCATGTCCCTCTGCTTCATTTACATTATCATCATTCTACCAGACATGGTTTCATGAATGTATGTGGAATACATGGATTTATTAGAAGCAGCAGGTCCAAAATGATCCAAAAGTCAGTTCCTATGCAGGATATAATAGATCCTGGATCTAACTGTTGTGAGAACCTTAGGTGAAATTAAGAGAGGCAATGCTCAGTAGAACCTACCTATACTTGTTTTTTGAGAAAATGGGCTGAAAATTCCAATAGACAAGTCATGTGCTATGGCAATTCTCACATCCAGGTCACTAATTTAATTCCATTTTTGGTTGACAGTGACTGAAAGTTATCATCTGATGACTATTCAGAAGCTCAAGGATAGAGGGGTCTGAATGAAATTCCTGGGTGTTGGTGTTCACAGCCCCAATACGATGACAGGCACCACCACACCATAAACTCATCACTACTGTAGATACTATGTGACACCACCATTGAGAGACTCAGTGGAGAGGCTCAAAAGCTAAACAGACAAGTTCGAATTATCATTCTCAGTAAGTGGATGGTTTCAGTCTCCATGTGATAATTTCAAGACAAATGCAAACTCGTACTGCAAATATGATTTGAAGGGTCTTGTAACATGTGACTTGTGACAATGTATTTAGGGCACAAGATATACTTGATTCCTATAAGCTACTCTAGAGATGCAGATGGAGCAGAGAAAAGATGTAATTCTCCCGCTAGTTTGAGGGAAAGGGCATTCCTACAGGTTCCACCCTACTTCCAAAGCTGGAGACTGAATGGCCCTTATGTAGCCTGTTTTGATGATTTGGGCAGTCCCCAGTGGCTGCAGCAGGGAGCTAGACCTGGACTCCATGCTGGTAAGTAGGGGGCAGGGGAGGGGAGGCTGGAGGAGGGGGAAGCAGACCATGGGGGGACCCCTGCTAGGCCTCATCCCCTGCCTGCTCCCCCAACCCCCGCCCACTCCCCCAGCCCTCCCATGGGTGCCCTGCCCACCCCAGATCCCAGTGCTTTAAGAAAAAGCCCTCACTCACCAGGTGCTGCCAGAGGGGGGAGGCAATCCCTGCTGCCCCCCACTGCCCTATGATGCATAGGAGGCTCCGCCCTAAGCGGAAGAGCCCCCTACATGGTGTGGGGCAGCAGGGGGGCAGCCATGATCGCCCTCCACTGGCCAGGAACCAGTGAGTTCAGGCTTTTTTTTTTCCCTTAAAGGGCTGGAGCTGGAATGGGCAGGGAACCCATGGTGGGGCTGGGGGAGCAAGGAGGGGTTGGGGGACTCGTGAAGAGCCCTCCATGCAGCGTGGGGTAGTGAGGAGCAGCAGGGATTGCACACCCCCGCCCCTCGCATCTGCTGAGTCAGGGCTTTTTTTTAAAAAGTGCCAGGAGCTAGGGCCAGTGGGGCAGCCACTGCAGGGCTGGCAGAGCAGGCAGGGGATGTGCCTGTGTGATTCGGAGATTCAGCAGCAGCCGACTCTCCAAATCAGATTCAGGTGAATCAATCTGGGACAGTGATTCAAATCACCGAAATGAATCACCATCCCCTGAATCGGCCAAATCCAAAACGAATACTAGCCACTTCGCACAGGCCTAATATCTAATATAGTGTTTGTTGCCCCTGGCCCAACTGCCTCTCCTTGCTGCTGCATACTACATAGCTATTTCATACCCCAGAACCAGAACAATGTTAAAATGGCTGGTAATCTAAATGCATATGGCATACGGCCCCCACCATAGCTGTTGATGCAGAAAGGGTTAACACAGATGCACACATTTCCAGCCCTTGAGCATCATTAACATTTTGTATCAATACCGCAAAGTTCTGTGGTGAGAATAATAGGATTGGTCCGTGGCTGCTCTGAACTGCCCTTGTTGGATAAATACATAATACATCCTGGCAAAGGTCTGGTAGGGACTTTAATCAATTCCCTTTCTCAGGAACATAAATGTTACATCAGACGTAAGCCATGTTACCTGCCCTGGGGGGCTCTAGTCCCTTTGCTGCGTAGGCCTGACATGGGCACTAACACGAAAGAGAGCTAGGCCTGTGCATGGTAGACTCTTACCAGTTTGTAGTACAGTTTGTAGTAATGGAGTCATTATAGGTTTAGGACATCTTATGACAAAAGAAAAATGGAAAAGAAAAGAAATATGGGGATACGGTCAGCATGATGGATTGCCTCAAATACCTCTGCATGTGAGCTGGCAATGCCACACCACCTTGGACAGTAATCACATCATATCAAATCAATCACATCAAAAAAGGACTACTCTTCTTGTGGCATGTTTCAGGAAGCTCTTTTACAGTCATTTCTTTTACCACTGAACAAGGTATTGGATGTGGGTTTACAAGGCTTGATCTACATACAATATTTCTCCTGGAAGAACTCAAGTTCTACTGGCAAAACCTTGACTGTCTTTAACTTCATAACTCCTCTGGGGTGGCAGAATCCCCCCTCTCCTGATTTTCTGACAGCAGAGTTACACTGTCTATGCTGAGCAGAGTGACTTCTGCTGCCCTGTACACATGCCTGATTCTCCCATATCTTCTGTTAGCTTTAGTGGCCCCTTCATCAGCGGCTGCTTCTCAGGGTGCATGCCATGCTCTGGGTGTGCAGCTGCTGTAGTGGAGCTGTGTGGCACACCAGAAGCACACATCTATCCCTGTGCTCTGCCAGCTTGGACGTAGCAGCTGGGACCTCCGCCAGTTGAACATGTAAGCATGGACAAGGCCCTAGACTAACATGAAGAATACCCCAAGACTAGGGATGTTTGGATCTGGAATTTTAGGTCCTAATTTTCAGGTGCCCAATAACTTGGAATTTCCACTTTAAGACATTATGGACCTCATCATCAGGTGCGATTTGATGGAATCAGTGGAAACTGGATCGTCTCAATACTTCTGAAAATCAGTTCCGTGGGGTCTCAAAAGTTGGGCATCCAAAACCGAGGGGCACAAAATGTTAGCGGACACTTTAGAAAATGTTTGCTTTAGTTCCAGCCCATCTCAAATGATCCATTAGTACTGCAATGCATCAGCAGTCCTAAGCTTCCTTGTATACAGCAATAAAAACTCTTACTATTTTAGAGACTCCATTGATTTTACACAATCAATGTGTGTTATGAAACAGGAGGAAAATGTAAACTTTTTTAAATTAAAAAAAAAAACAACTTACTAGAAACTTGGCAAAATGAAGAAAAAGGCATGAGAATTCTACATTTCTGTCTGATCTAGATGTTAAGAAACAAGTCCCTGGATTAAAGCAGTATTTTTTCAGGGAAAAAAACCATTGAGTTGACAACTTATATACCAACAGCCAAGCAGAAGTGAATCAAACAGGAAAGAAAAAACCCAGGCAGAACATGGGTTTGCAAAGGAAACCAGTGATAGATTTTTAACTCTAGCACTGTTGGGGCCATGAACAGTAAGCATATTATTACACATACCAAAGTTAAGTGAGAACAATGTTAACACCAGGTTGGATGCATTGGTATTAATATAAATGGTACTGGTTCACACAATGCTGCCAGTCCTACTGTGGTATGGGTTTCAGATTAGGGGGTTGCAGCCCAATAAGTACAGGTCAAAAAACCTAGTGGAAAGGTTTTCTATGCTTGCTGCAGCCCTGCACTGTGTTTTGTGCAGAATGAGAGCTTGAAAGGCATATTACCCACTAGGGCTGGCTGTACCCATACCGGACAGGAATGTTCCATCCACTGCCTCCCTAACTTCATCCAGAAATACACACGTTCATTCTGCAGGTGTTTCCAATTCTTCCCATCACACCACAGCACTGGATTATTCTGAGACCCACAGACTGATGCTGCCCAGAAGCTTGGGCAGACAGCTGGGTTAGAATACTAATATATGCTTATAAGGGAGCGTGACAGCCAGAGGGACCCATAAAACACTTCACAGGGGGGCTCCAGCTCTCCTTGAATGAACTCCAAATAAAATACATGAATCATGTCATGGAGCGGTCTAAAATGCCTAGTACTTACGTGACAGACTGGAGAGGTACCTTCAGGAGAAGACCGCAAATTGATCTCAAGGATCTGAAAAGGAGTAAAGAGAAAAAACAACATGAAGAAATAAAGCAGCTATAAGCGAGCCAAATTATATCACTGGTGATTCCTGTAGGAAAGAAAAGACTTTTCACTTTATGGACCTTGCAAGCTCCCAAATTACCTGAGCAAAGGTACTGGATATCTCAGGGAACTGGAAATGGGAAAAGGAGCCTTCCTGTCTAAGATGTCAGTTTGAATTCAACCCAAGCTGGCAGAGACTAAATGATGTTACCATTTGGTGCTGTTCAGTTACTTATGTGACATATGTTGCAGTCTCAGTGGAAAGGTGTTCTTGTTACAAAACCTACCATTGTAATCGGCACTAACCGGCCTCCTGGTTAGTGTCCTCGGAAGAAAGGCTAGGGATTAAATTGGCCAGAGAAACATGACTTCCTGTCTAGGATGCAGCTGTAGTTCTTTCAGGTTCCAGGCATGCTACGGGGACTCGGTGGGAAGGAAGTTTGCTCTCGAGCTGCTAAGTCTGTCACTAAACTGTGGCATGCAAGTCCCTTCTTTAAGATCAGAAACTTTGGGCTCTAGGACTGACTTGTTATGTATATACTCAGGGGAAAGCGGGATCACTGCTTCTAAGGAGACCGTCTGGAAAAACTATAGCCTCCTAGTAGTTGAATGCTTTAGCTGTCAACAGACACTGTGTATAAGGGCATCATTTTGACACTGTAATGTCCAGTCATTTTCACAGCAGAGGTACAGGAAATAAAGAAGTACTCCTGAGAAGGTTACCAAGCATGCTAATAACTACTACTGAGTAACTGTATAGATGGCATGTCCCTACTGTAGCGCACTACTTTATGGAAACTGTAGTTTGGAAGATTAACGTACCCATTTTCTCATCATCTCATTCCTTTAAATGGAAGGTTTGCAGAGCAGAGAAGTCAAATGAATTTTAAATTTAAATTAATGGTGCCATGTAAAGGAAGAAGAGGTCTTTGGAAAGAGATCTTTCTGCTGTCAGCAGAAGTAGCAATGTTTATTTAACAATTATTAGTCAACAAAGGATTTTACAGAACTGGATGATCTACTATTACAGAGCCATGTCCTGAAACATTGTTCCAAGGAGATCTTTACTCCTGTATTCCTGAATGTATGTCAAGCTCTATATTCAGGAATAAGAAGCATGGCAGGGATGAAAATGGGGTGAAAGGCTGGTATTAAGAGGGAAGATGGAGAAGTAAGGTAAGTGTGTAGCAAATTGTGGGCCTAGGAGACTAGAATAAGAATGGCTATGAATGTGTGGAAGTATGCACACACATATTTGAGCATGTGGCCAAAAAGGCAGGTAACTGAGAAAGTGAAAAGGAATAGGCACAGAGAATTCCAGGAAACAAAACATTCAGAAAAACAATGGACCAGCCAACAAGCTGTAGACAACTTCCGCAGGGTCAGCTACCCAAGAAAGAGCTACAGGAGGCCTTATTTAGCAGGATTCTCCTCTGCATGTGTGAGAGATGCCAACCACTGTCACATGTGAGAAGAACTTGACAGACAGCAGACAGAAAGGCTGAAGAACCGCAGATTCACAAACCAGCTAGGGGTATGTGAATCTCAGGGCTTCTGTTACTTTTAAGGACTTGTAATTGTCAAGAGCTTTAATAGTAAAGTGTTTGTGGGTAAGCAACTCTTTGGCTATGCTTGTGTTCCTTGCTTTGCAACCAAGCTGTCCCTTAAGGGTTTAAAGGAAAAGTCCAGAGGGCCTCCAGTCTAGGGGAAGTTGTGAGAGTATATGTGTGTATGTTCATGCCTTGGAGGGTTGGCAGGTGTGAGACACTGGTTGGGAGGTGTGAGACACTGGTTTTAGTCTGTGGCAACTGGATAGTAGCACACCGCTTCCGAAGGGAAGGGTCTTGGACAAGAGGCAAGAGCTGAGAACATGCCCCGTTGCCCCAGAGCTAGAAACAGACTAGACTCTTCCCCGACCCAGATGACTTGGAAGTAAACAAGACCCAGCAGCTCAGTCTACTTGCAACACAAGAGTGAACTTGGGGTACTGGGTCAGGCTGCGACAAGCACTTCACTAGGATGGTTTGCTGGACCCTTAAAAATGTAATCAATAGGTCCAGCCTGTCCAGTACCCTCCATCTTATAAGACTCCCCTTCCCAGTCCTTTTCCATCAGTTCCACATCTCAGCCCTCCCACATCCCCTGCAACTTGTTCCAGGATGCCAGGTCCACACCTCTTAGTATAATTTTGCCTAATCCCCCCCTGCCCACTTTTATCCCAGCTTCCCTCTTTGCTATGCCCTTGGGATGCAGCTTCTCACCATTCTCCATTACAGTCTGGAGAAGTTTCCTCCTCTTTGCTGGAGGGAGTGAGGTCATTGAGGGAGCACAGAAGAGACAGCCTCCCTGCCCCTGGTTTCTATGTTTAGTACCACAACATCCTCAAGAAGCTGAGGGCAGTTGCTGTAGGGGTGACCTGTTCAGGCCCTCCCTCTCTTGGATGGAGCATGCTTATAGTCCACAGAATCTTTGTGGAACATAGCTGCCAAAGTCTAACAAGCCTTGAATGGGCATGTGCAAACTAAGATTTTCCCAAATTGGTCAAATTTAGTTTTCTGATGGAGTGAGTGGGCAGGGGAAGCATAAAATACAAACCCCCTAATACCAGGATGACTTTCAAATGTCAAACTCCTGCTGCAAAACATAGAGAACCTAGAACTTTTCAGTGAAATGATCGCTAGAATCTTTCAACATGGTAATTTCTTTAACAATGTGTTTTTTTCTTTTTTCTGAGCTTGGTTTTCAGAACTGTTTGGGCTGAAATTTTCCATGATGAAGAAGGGGAATGAACTGGAAGCAGGCACCAAATGGTTAAAATTTGACTAATTTATAAGCATCTGAAAACTGGATATAACAATGGGAAGCATCAGACAGCCTTAGTTAATGCTATAGCTATACCTGGCTATCTGCACTGCCTGTAACAATTACTTTAATTCCTGAAGATGCCAGAAGTCCTTTACAGACTATTGTCCCAGTCCTCTGAGATGCTCCTGACTTATATGAGAGGAAGGTGCTTTCAGCATTTGACAAGAGGCATTTATACCTTTGCAGAACTGGGCCCTAGAAAAGGTTTTGAAAAATCATATTGAGGCTACTGAAATGCACTCAGCTCTGAGATGAAACTTAGCAGCTGTTCAGTAGTGCTGGTACGCAGCAGTGCTATAGAAGAATCCAGTGGAGGAAGAATACCATCATATCCAGGGAAAACTGGAGGGAACTTTTAGACAGGCACAATGTAATTATTCAATTTGAAATTTGGCAAATGAGCAGAGCTAACACTCTGCCAAAAGCACCATACATTTTTTAATGATCATAAATGGATCAGGCACTTGATTCTAAGTTCTGTCCAAAAGACAAAGTATAAAAATAAGGCTTTCCATTTGTGGCATCTAAAAAACAGGATGTATCTGAGGAAACTGTGATTCACTCCATGTAACGATAAGTACAGAAGACGTATGCTAGAGAGAAGGGGAGGGGGGACAAATTCTGTTCTCTTACATCTGGTACAATGTCCCTGACTTCACTCGGATTAAGAGCAGAATATGAACCATTCAAATGGTAGGGTGTAACTTTTTATCATATGGCACTGTGTGTCACTGGAGACACACTTAACCTAATTACATTACATTAATACAGCAGAGTTCTCCAAGACACGCTATTATATAACATATATAAAATCTATGAAAATTGACCATTTTTCTAGTACTCCATATTGTAAGTGGAATAATCCTCTGACTCATATGCCACTCTTAGCCTTCTCTTTTTATGGCATTTGTTTTCAACACAAATATTACTGCATTTGATAGGTGTGGGCAAGATGATCCAATTGATCTTTTCCACTTTTAGTTTACTAGATAATTTCCAAGAAAAGATCATTACTATTTTGAGCTGAATTCCACCTTATAGGAATCCCCATCCTCAGAGGTGTATGTGAATTTTCTACCAGGGCCTGGGGGCAGGGGATGTGGAACTGACTCCTAACCCAGGCAGGAATCACATAACAACAGTGCAAACCATGCACCTGTATGGCTACGGGCCCCTGTTGCATTATGGTTATATTTTAGCATGGCCATCTGGTCAAGAATAGGAGCACCAAACTGAACCTTTGGTACAAGGCCTCCAAAAGGCAAACCCTGATGTTGACTCCTGGATTTGACTCAATACTCCAATGCTTCCATGGTTACTATTTATGGTACGTCTATACTTCCTCTAAGACCACTGAAAAGGGGTAAGCCCCACCACTTTGTTCCTACTCTGTACACACTGCAAACTGGAAAAATGGCATGTGACTATGGTTAAGATGGTATCAGGATGTGCCCAGCACTGTTTTGCTGAGGACACTTGAGACTGAGACCCTGAAAGCATCCCTGGGCATGCTTCAAAAAGCGACCACAGGACATATTTCTTCAGGTAAAGCACGATTGGATAGCTAGGTATTATTTCTCAGCAGTGATCTTGGGACTGCAATGGAGGAGGTCTAGATATTTGTTTAAAGGGAGTGTTGTCCAGTGGATAAGATACTCGTCTGTTTGTCAGGATAGCTAGGGCCAAATCCTGTTCTACCTATCAGACACCTAAGTGGATTTCCTAAGGCATCTAACTGCCATATTACTTGAGTTAGCTTCAGTCCCTGGAAATCCATTAAGGCAAAAGGCAAGGGGCCCCTCCTTTATGCTTAAGATTAAGATTCTAATGCTACAGGGCTATATTAATAGGCAAGTCATTTATAAGTTAAGGGAAGTGATTCTTCCACTGCATTTGACACTGGAGTACCGGGTCCAGTTATGGCACCACGCTTCAAGAAAGATGTGGACAAATTAGAAAGAGTCCAGCAGAGAGTAACACAAATTATTAGAGGTCTAGGAAACAATTTACAAGGAAAAACTGGAAGAAGTGGGATTATTTAGTGAGGAGAGGAGTCGGAGGGGGGATTTGATAACAGTCTTCAAGTACCTAAAGGGTGGTTATGAAGAGGATACTGACAACCTATTATCTGTAGCCACAGGGGACCATACAAGGAGCAATGGTCTTAAATTGAAGCAAAGGAAACTCAGGTTGGATATTAGGAAGCACTTTCTCACTATGAGGGTTCCAATTAAGCATGGAACAGGATGCCCAGAGTGGTTGTGGAATCTCTTCCTTGGAAGTTTTTAAAAGCAGGTTAGACATACAAAATGATCCTGCCTTGAGCAGGGTGTGGGACTAGATGACCATCTGAGGTCCCTTCCAGCCCTACCTTCCTATGATTTAATGATTCTTTTTCTGTGTTATAGAAATAGACATGTTAACAATTTTTCAGGACTCACAACCAGGGGGTGGAGGGAGGGAACAGGATAGTACTTAGGTGCTTAATAGAGCAACTAGGATCTGTGAATGAGATTTAGTTCTGCCACTGACATACTGTGGCCAAATTTTCCCACCCTTGTTTACAGACCCACTCACAATTAAAGGGACTACTTAAGGAAGAAGGACTAGATCTTTCAGAGGTGTTGAAGCACCAGAAGTCCAATGAAAGCTTTTTTCTGCTAGAAGCATTTTGCCCTGACTGTCTTTGAAAGAGGTTAGTCTCAATGGAGGATGGGAGAACAATCCATTAGGGAAATCCTAATGTTATTACATTCTCTATCTAAATGGGGCCTAGTCTGATCCAAGCTCATGTCAGTAGAAAAACTGCAAAGCACCAGACCCTTGTGAGCTGAAATTCAGTGCAGCCCTGTGAATCTGAGGGGGAGAGAAAGTTCATTGCATGTCTGACACGGGCAGAGACAGATTACCACAAAATTAAATTGAGGATTTTAGTGGATATAATTGTTGTTTTTATATATTAATGAACAACAATAATACGTGATCTTGAATTGAATACCAGGGTTGACATTTAATCTGAGCTCTCATGTTATCCATAAACGTTCATAAACGTCACAAGACCCCCACCCCTTGATTGAATTATGACCTAGCATGCAATTTGGGAAACGTGGATTAATCTACATAGATTTATATTTCTGCAGGGCACATTGTTATTTTGTTGATTTATACCCCTTTTTCCTAAATGTCCTTTTCATCCTGAATCCAGGAAAACACATGCAAATGTCTAACACAAGAGCAAAGGCATCAGCTCAAAAGCCGGTGGGCAGCAGCAGATGGAAAACTGGTAGCCAAACCCGTACTAATTACCACTTGCCACTTGAAGTCACCTCTGTTAATGGCCAGCAAAATCTTGGTCCCTGGGAGATTTCCTATCACCTCTACCTTAACTCTCATGACAGCCGGCTGCCACCTAGCATGCTTCTCACAAGGTGCTGACCTGCCCATCTGTGTAATAACCCACATTACAATCTGCTTGCTAAAGGGGGCCAGAGGTGGAAATTGCTCTAATATTAGGGGGTTGTTTCAGGAAGGCTAAAGGAACACGGTTCAAACATTAGTTTAACCTCCTATCTGTGAGAGAGAGCACTGGCAAAAAGGCTTTTCATTAAATGTTGAGACCAGCACCAGGAAAAGTACTTTGGCAATATATAAGGAAATCTGATCAAAAAGGCCTTTTTTGGTCATACTGCCTTAAATGACCACCTATTTTAACAGCCAAAATATGCAATGATATTTGCTTGGGGACTTATAATGATGCCTGTGGCATGTAAACAATCTGAGAGAGCAATCAAATAGTGGTCCTTCACATACTCTTTCCTCTTCACGGGGCCAGTCCTGCCCCCTTTGAAGTCAATGGCATTTGGCCATTGATTTTAGGATCAAACATTTAAGGAATGATTGGCCAGGTTCTCTTCTTACCATTAGACCCCTTCTACTTCTATTTGTTCCTACCTGCAGCAGTTCAGCTCCCCAATCTAATCCCTTCTCATAGTGAATAGCAGCAACCCCTTCATTCTTACAAAGTTTTCATGGAAGGATCTGATGCACTGGGGTTATTAAACAAGAAAGGAAATGAAAGTCAGTCTGGTTGGCTTAGCTGCCAGGGAAGCCAAGATTCAAAACAGACCTTTAAGGCGGTCTCAAAATTGGCACTCGCTGTTCAAGTTGAAGCAAGGCAAGGTGGCTGAGAATGCTGCAAGTCAGCGTTGAAGAGCAATGGCATAGTCACGTAAGCACTCCCATATCTGGCATGGCAGAAGGTTGTAATAGAAATTATTTCTTCAGAGTTACAAGCAGCATTTATATACCTTTTAGAGTAAAGATTTGTTTTGATACACAGTGATTTGTATAAGCACGATTAAACTTAATAATGAAACCGAAAAGATACATTATGAGCTACAGAGGTATAAACAGTTTTTATAAAAAAAAGACAACCCAATTAGCGGTTCCATATGTCTGCACGATGGCATGAGATAATGATTTAAGAACCATTTTGATTTATGGGTGATACATAGGTTACTTATTATCCAAGGACAAAGCTTGTAAAACATCTCCAGCAGAGACTAGCCCTATAAGATAAGAGAGGAAATATATACCTTTCTCTTTTTGTCTTCTACTTAAAGATAAAGAGGTTACACTTTCCTAATCTCCCATTTTTTAAATGTACATCAAGTGAGCTAACTATACCTTAGTGATTTCTCTAATCAGTATAAGAGTTATTTCATTCTGAAATATGGTTTAATTTTGTACCTGCACTGCAGTAGAAGATTTTTTTTGGTAATTAAGAACCAGAAAAGTTAGTCTATACTGCAATTTGATATCCTTTTAAGATGATGTAATGTACACAGGAAGGCTAAGGGGCATTTATTCTATGCAGTTTAAATATACACATGTGCATGCATGCATACACACATTAGTACACAGACAATTTTAATATATAAAAGGCTTTATGCACCTTTCATTTGAAGGTATAAAAGGAAAGTATGGGGAAAACAGATTTTTGGAACAAATGGTGCTTTCCAGTAAGACTGGTTGATACAGTTTTTTTCATAAGACAAAGCAGGCTAATCAAAATCAAAGACTTAAATCTAATTGTGTATGACTAATTGACTCCCTTTTTATATTTGAAAAAGGGAGTCACTTTGACATGTTCCTTGGGTAACCACACCCCAAAGAAGTCCTAACAACAGTCTGGATAGAAAATAATAAAAAACAGGTGCAGTAAAAAAGGACACTTATATCTGCAAACTGAACTCCAATTAACATCTGTCAGGAGTCTCCAGCTGCCTAAGAAGTATCTTCAATCAAGAAAATGTCTCCATACAAAGCACCTTTGAGGAAAACATCTTCAAAGAAAGAGCTGAAGAGCTCTCTGAAGGAAATATCACGTCACTGCTCCAGCAGTTGCTGTGGCACATTTGTGGATGCAAACAAACTTTATAAAAAGTATATTAAAGGGTTAAGTTAGTGTTTATTCATGAGCCAGGCTGGCACCTGTATCTGGGGCATGTATGCTGACATGAAGATGATAAAAAACAGTATTAATTAAAATTTGTAATAGCTGCTAATCAATGACCAATTCCTGGAGCGAATTCTGTAAGAAAAAAGCCACAGGAGGACGCTAAGTCAACTGATACTCAAAACAAAGTCCAATACTGGCTACTTCTAAAAGAGGGTTCAAATGTAACATTTGTGTTCAACTTTAAGACTTCAGTATATGACAGCACTTAAACAACTGTAAGTGAGAGCTCAAATACTGTCCTAAAAAGGGATACCTTTCTGAACCAGGGGTTAAGGAAACAGTTTATTCTGTTTTTGTTCCTTAGTTAAGGTGACATCCTATAAGATAGGAAGTGTAATTAAAATAATACTGAATTATTAAGCAAACTGAACATGAATCACTGTAATGTTAAGTTGAAAAAATATTATACTGGTGATCACAGATACTGGTATTAATAAAAGCAATTACTGAAGTTTGGCTTGTTTTCTCATATTAATAATTGGGTAATTACTATAAAAATCCAACGATTTGTATAAAGAGTTACTGATGTGAGGAATTGACCCAGGCAAATGAGTTAAGTCATTGGATGATTGGTTTCTATAGGTAATTATTACTTACTTTCTGGATATTAGGGGCTCTCTGGGGTGATCCAATAAATCTAGTGTCTTCTGATAATTTCTATAAATGGTATCATTTGAATTGCACTTTAAATCAAGAGCCAAGATACTCCAATGTATTTTATATAATTTCTTTTTAAAGTGAGGATGCCAGTTCTCCCTGACTTCACTTTTACTTCAAGACATAACTAAGCTAGTAATTGATGGAAGTCACTCATCGTGGTGTCCTGTGACCAGTGGGGTCCCCCAAGGCTCTGTCCTTGGACCCATACTGTTCAACATCTTCATTAATGATGTGGACACTGGAGTCAGAAGCGGACTGGCCAAGTTCGCCGATGACACCAAACTTTGGGGCAAAGCATCCACACCAGAAGACAGGCAGGTTATCCAGGCTGACCTGGACAGGCTCAGCAAGTGGGCAGACGAGAATCTGATGGTGTTCAA
>NW_005841947.1:1343861-1358475 GCF_000455745.1 Alligator sinensis
CTGGGATCCTATGAACCCAGCTGACTTCCTGCCCTTTGGGCAGGGGGCTGGACTCGATGATCTTCCGAGGTCCCTTCCAGCCCTAATGTCTATGAAATCTATGAAATCTATGAAGCTTTGCAATTTGGGATATAAGAAGTTCAGAAATATTATTTCCCCTAAAGGGCACTGCAGGTCAGAACAGATGTGTGGTGGGTATTCCAGGACTGGAAAGGTTACGGGAGTTGGCGGGGATCTGCAGGGCAGTAGTTGGGGCACTGGCAGGCTGGTGTGGGGAGGCTAGCTTGGAATAGCAGGGTGCTGTAGGACGGCAGTGAGAGCCATTGATAGAGGTGAGTGGATGACCAAGAAACAACTGAGGCACACTGTCAGAGCTATTTGAGGAACCAAGAATGAACCTGAAGTGAGCCTCAGAAATCAAGTTTATGGGATACTGGCAAAGCTGTGAAACCTGTGTGTTGTTTTAGGACTGGGATGTCATGGTGCATTTTAACTCTGGGGTCTTCAGTGTCTCAGGGAAATATGACTATATTAAGCTAAGATCTAGAAAACTAAATATATCACAAAATTTAAAGGGGAAAAAATCACGACAGTAACTGCCTTTCCTACCAGCATATCCAATAAAACCAACACACCATGAGAATATGCAGACATGCAAGAAAGTGTTAAGCTCTCAGACACTGTACCCAGCAACATCCCATCTAAGAGCCACCCAGTTTGCTCTCTGGCTGTTACCATTTGTACTACCTGCAGCATAAGTTGAGCTCTTGTGGCAGCATGCAATATTTGGAGCTAGGCAAAGAGCATCATAGGAAATATTCTGTGTGCCTTTAAATCCCTGCAGGGCATCTCCCCAAGGGTTATGGAGATGCAGCTGTGCATGCAACAGCAAGCCACAGTATCTGCAGAGGTGTTATGCATGGGTGATGACCGACCTTTTGAAAATAAGGGCAGAGCATACTGCTGAAAAAAAGGTCAAGATGCCTCAATCAGTTATTTGGGATCAGTCCTCCTCCTGTTCTATCCTCTTATATAAATCTCAGGTAGTAAAAGGCACTGATAAATGCCCAGTTAGGAATACCCTCAGTTAAGGGGATCCCTCATAAGCAGAGAGGGGGCAGAGCTGGCTCCTATGCTGCTATCCAAACAGGAACCATCTTCAGAGGGTACCTTAGACTTTGAGATCCAAATCTGGAGAGACTAGGGACTGCATGTTATATAAGCCACATGTTACACAGCTTGCACCCTGTGTGGGTGCCCCCTCACCCCCACCTGAACCTCCCCATTGCACAGGCTGAGGTGGCAGTGGCAGCACGCAGCCCCTTCATCCCATCAGTAGCATGCAGGCTCCCCATCTTGCCTGCTGCAAAGTGTAGCTCCCTGCATCTTACCACATGGGCTGTGCAGGAACTGCAAAAACCCTTGGTCCTCCCCCATTGTGCGCCAGTGGGAGAAAAGACCACTGGGGCCTGTGAGCCACATACTGGCCCATACCCTGAAGACCAACAGCTGGACAGCCCTGGGCTTGGCCATGGGAGGGGTGTGGCAGATGTGGCATGACTAGAATATGCCATGAGACTAGAGTATGCCATTAGCATATGGTCCCTTGAGTGCATAGAAGAGGCACCCTTAGGTTATAAACCTATTCTGGGACAGTGACTGGCTGTTGGTTCTTGCCTTTGCCCTTTCCCACTCCTCTTAGCCAGCCCTAGGGGGCTGTGGAGGGTGCAAGCTCTTCTTTGCCAGTACTTCCCAAGTCTCAGACAGTCAAGCTCTGCATATGTTCTGCCACATCTCTAGACAGAAGCTGGGGGCCCTGGCCTCCACCCTACCCTGCAATGCAAAAGCTGGCCAAAAGGGGAGCTGCTGAACAGCTGCAGCAGACATGGGGCAACAGGTGCTTGGTGTGCTCAAGGAGCAGGTTTTCAATTAATAATAAATTATACATTCTCTTTTTAACAGTTGTGCTCAGGAGCTGCAATTTAGAGTTGAACATATGCATGTTTAAGGCCAGATTTTCAGCTTGTGCAAATGAAGCAGCTCCATTTAGGTTAATGGACCTGTGCTGGCTGATACCAGCTGAGGATTTGGGCCTTAGTTTATGCATGGGCCCCTGACATTCTGGTATACATTGGAGCATGTAGTTGGGTCAATCCAACACAGTCCTGAAGCAGACAATCTCAAAATGGTAATTTAAGCAACTAGGAAATTTGGGCTGAAATTCCAGTTTGGAAAATGCTCCTGCTTGAGTTTGTCCTTTCCAAATATTTGCTTAAAAAAAAAAATCAACCCCTATGAAAACTCTCTAAAACGGCTTCAGAGAATAATATGCTGCACTTTTCATCTGATATGATCACAGTGTATTACAGCATTCATGTAGCCTCACAACACCTACTCTGTGAAGTGGATAAACATCACTGGAGGGCTGCACACTTCATTGCCTATGTAGGCCAAGTGGCATGGTGGGAGGGGTAGGGATACAGTCCATATTCCTGAACTGGTGGCCAGGACACTGCCCCTCATCCTAAATTGTAATGTTAATTTATCTAAGCCATTTTGCCTCTTATTTTCCTTGTTGTACTAGTTTCACTTGCACCTGTGGAGTAGTGTAAGCTGACAAGCCTAAACAGCAGCACCAAGAATCAGAGGTAGCTTAGTGACAGTCATCACTTACTCCCTTCCCAGTAATCCCAACCCAATCCTATCCTTAAACCTTAAGGATAACTTGGCTATACTGGTCACCTCTTCCTTTGTCAGTGCCTGTGTCGGTCTCCAGGCAGAGAATGTTTAGATGAACACGAGTTTTGAACAAGCAAAGAAAAATTATCTTGCCTGAGTCTGTCATAGCGTGGAGGAAGGAACAGTGCACAACTCCAGCTATAATTCAACCAAGATAACTCTTAGTGGGCGTGTTTACATGTGAAATTAATGTGACACAATAAACTCTGGTGCATATCACCCCTGGGCGCCGCATTCACACATGCACGCAGAATTACAGCACACTGAGCCAGGGCAGAGCAGCCCTGGCTGGCAAGGGGCCCAGGAGGTCAGCTGTGGAGGGGCTGGCTGGGGCACAAGGGTGCTCCAGTGTGGGGCTAGCCAGCAGGCAGTCCCTGCACCGAAGCATCCTCATGCCCCAGCCAGCCCCATCACCTTCTATGCATCAACCTATGACAGGCATACTTAGTTTACTGAGGTCTAATAGGGCCACACTTGTAGATGCTGAGACTTTACTGCAGAACTAGCCAGCTCAGTGTGAAGCAGAGCCTGCTCTTCCTCTCCTGAAAACATCTTGATATCTCACCTGCAGTGCCACTGGCTGATTCACTCAACCAATAGGTATGAAGTCTGCCAATTAACTGGAGGGAATGAGTAATGACTGGCTAAGTTACCTCTGAAGTCATTATGTTCCTCTGCTTGCATCACCAACTAGGCAATGCTATGTGGCTGTTCTTGTGTTCTAGTTCTCCCATTTTTATGAAAAGCAATAGTTTTCTCCACTGAAATACTGAAACTGATCAAAAGCAGCCTCACAAATGACCATGTTATATACAGTCAGGGAAATGTCATTGAGCTGAGAGTTAGTTTCATCTCACTTGGCTAATCAGCACTGTCCCCACTTTTAAAACATGAAATCAATAGATAGCATGATGGGGTGACTTGTTTAAAGTCATACAGCAGGTCTACCACAGAACTGGGAACTTAAATCAGATCATCTGGTGCCCAGTTCAGGGTATGGATCCCAACAAATGACAATCTTAAATGAACCCCAAAAGTCTATCTGCAAACTGCTTACACTGAGGAAAGTCTGATCCCTTGAAGGGAAGAAAGCAAAACAAACAGTGGAGACAGAGATTCTACCAAGTCATTGTGTGGACAGCTACTGCTTTTGGGTTCTCTCAGCTTTACTATAAAGCCAGTGCCGTTGCAAGGGGGGTCGAGCAGGGCAACTTCCCCAGGCATCAAAGTAAAGGGGGGTCAAAAGGCACTGCCCAGCTGGGGTGGGGCACAGGACGGTGCCATGAGCGGCTCGTCTGTGGAGCACAGGGGTGGAGGAAGGGTGGCTCTCGCTGCTGCATGCACTCCCAGGCAAGATTGGGGGGAAGCATGGGGGGGAAGGGCCCCCTGGATCTGTGCGTAGGTGGGGAAGGGCGGGCTGCCACTGTGGGCTTTGCCCTGGGCACCAAACTTTGTTGATACAGCACTATAGAAAGTGCAAGCGCCCCTCTCACAAAAACAAAAGCAAGCAATTTCAGGAGCCTATCCAAACTCAGTTCAAATAGGCCACCACATCCATTTGCTGAACAGAAAACAAACCTCTTTAGAGGAACTGGATTTGAATATAATCATTATACCATTTGTCCAGCTCCTGTAAGCAATGCAACAAGTTACACCAATCAAAAGCAGGTTCATGGCAAAGTCAATGTGAGGATCAGCACAGCAAATAAATTGGTGTTGCATTATAAGAACATACCATTTCTACAGATGGAGTTTGTCTATTAAAGCCCCTTGCAGGGCTCTAGTCAATGTTAGTTGGAGGGAGAGAGGGGAAAAAATCAGTTCCAAGGGGTTTTGTACAGCAGAAGAGAAATGCTGGCTTTGTTTTGCAACCCATTATTTTCATAAGAACATGAATCAGAGAGATAAACTATGCCAATTTCTTCATAGCTGACTTGTTACAGGATATTGTTTGAGTCCTCACTAATGACTCCTTGAGGTTGGTTATTACTGTGATTAGGAGTTGGGAGGATAGAGGTCTGAGACCTTTCAAAGGAAACATTTTGTTCAGTACCATTACAGAAAATAAAGTCAGCATTAAGGTAACTTTAACAACCCAGCCAGGATAATGGCCTGTGCATGTAGTCAGTGCTTCTGCTGTTTTAAATGAGAGGAATAAACTGTACATAAGACAAGTATCTAAGACAGATAGATTTTCCTTTGCCCCTGAACCCATATGTAGACATACTGTTTTACTTGGAGAGCTGCCCCATAGTTAATCCAGGTCATACCAGCGGGTTGATATTGGTGCCTAACCTCACATCAGCTTCATCCAGAATTAAGCCACAAGGTAGCCCTGTATAATGGGTGTTGGTATGAAACCTTTCTGATTTCTACTGCTTAAAAAGTGTTTCTTGGACCTGAAGCAAGTGGTTTGTGGGACTACACCTTTCCTCAACCTCTGTATGTGCCTGGGTTTTCCTTTTCTGTAAAACAGGGACAAAATATATCACTTACCCAATTAGTGTTATGAGGGCTAATTGAGAAGTATCAAGCATCATTTTCCCCTTCCCTTCATACATCGATAAATTCTAGTAAACACCTTTCTGATTTGCCTTTTCGTAATTTCACATTATCCTCAGACCTTACAGAATCAGTATAGCAGCTGCCAGTGCCACAATACAGCCTACCACCCTATCATGCCTTAGGAGGTAGAGGAAAGAAAGCATCTTTCAGGATTGAAAGGAAACTTCTGCCAGTGTAGCAGAATTTTAGCAAAGAATGTAGAGAGAGACATCTGTCAAGAAATCTTCATTTGTCATAATTCTTGGCACTTCCCATTCCAAGGCAGGTGAGACAATGATAGATACCAAGTGAAGACACTTGATTGGTGTCCAGAGCATTTAATAAGTACAAGCCTTAGTAAATGACCTGCGGCACTCCACTGAGCTTCTAAAAACAAGCCTAAAGGGAAAGGCATGGCATAGTCCAGAAAGTAGATGCTACTTGCTCAGTAACAACCACTTTGTTGAAAATGCTGATGCTTTCCCAAAAACAGTTTTATGGGAGGATTTTGGGGGGGAAGTGCTGCTTCATGACCTCACAAATGATGTGTTTCCTGACATCAAAGAAAGAACAATAGTGAATGTGATAATCATAAATGATTTAATGGAATCGGCTTGTCAAAATGATGAAGCTGAAAAAGCTTTTACAGATTATGTCCGTGACAAAAAAAAACTTTAAAATAATGTATATAGTGCAGAGTGGTTTTTGTCATGGCAAAAAGGGAGGACATCATTAATTTAGACACTAAGTATAAAGTTCTGCTGAAAATCTCTATGGGATAAATCACAGAAATACAGCCCAGGCCAGACCCACAGAGCTTGGCAAGTCCCAGTTCTTGTTAGAAGTTATCAAAAAATGCCATGGAGTTTTTAAAGTCTGTCATCTCTTGTGCATGATAAGAAAAAGGGATGGGCTGTTCCCTTCCCCCTCCCACCCAGATCTACCCGCATCTGGTTACAGTCTTACTAAGGAGTATACATGACTGGAATGGGAAATGAGCTCTTTTAAAACTATTTCTTAAAGGCACACTATTCATGCACAGTACTTTCTCCCCAGATCTTTTTTATGGGAAAGGAGCTCATTATGGTCACACAAGGACATGCTGTATAGTCTTCTACCCTGTCCATCATCAAGATACAGTCTCTGCCATCCAAATAACCACATCTCCTGCTATTCTAGTTCCTGGCTCCCCTCACATTTGTCCTGAAGCATGGCCATGCTGACACCAACTTCTCCCCCTGCCACCTCTGCCCTGGTTATTATGCCAGTCTGAGGCATTGCCTGAGGCATTGTCATTCAGGCCTAACAGCGCCATGGAGCAACTTGATTATTTAAACTTCAGCTGTACCGTCTTAGTGTCCTCTCTTCTGAAGTATCCTAATTTGGCAGGTTTTGCTCTGGAAGACGCATAGGTGACACTCATTTCAAAGAGTGACATTTCAAGCCCTTGGTAGTAGTTGTTATTGCCTTTAAAAAAGATTTTATATTGTGGTCCTTTTAAATCCCTTCCCTGGCTGGCTGAAAGTTCTGTCCAGCTATTTGCATCCATCTTCAATGTCAACACTAGAGGAAGTAAAAGCTAATCATGAGAACAGAACAATTGTCAAGGAATAACTTACCTGACTAATTTAGTTCCTTCACTGTTTGTGAATGATCTGCGAGCAGATTGCACTTTCCTTCAGTGTACCTGGGCTGAGGTTCTTTTGGCAATGCTATGGTCTGAGCATGAAGGATTTGTTTCAATCACTTAATACTCAGAAGTCTGCATTGGTTAGTTTGGATTAATCATTGCAATGTATTGTGTGTAAATCACATGGTATTGGGTCTGTATTCTGACTGGATAATAGTAAAACTCTTACACGTTCCAAGCCAAGGCAAAAACACTTGAATATGTGCTTTCCTTCCTTGGGTTGTGGCCCATTGATTTCAGTGGGACTCAAGCAGGTGCATAAAATAAAACGCATAATTAAATGCTTTGCTTAATAGAAATGAACATAAGCATGTGCTTGAAGTTTTGCATAGAGTTAAGTGCTTTGCTTGGTGGGGACAGATTTAATCGTGTGATTTAAATGCTTTCTTGATTTTAGATTAGACAAGAGGAAGACCTGACGAACTTACCAGGATTTTGACTATCTCAGGGGTAGGGAACTGATAAACTGTATGAGGGAATTATTGAAAATTTTAGACCTTTTTAGGTCATACAAGCCTTCCTGATGTATTAATCCTAGATATACTGATACAGTAATATAACATGGAGTAGACAAGTGAGGCATGTGCCATGGGCACCATGTAAGGGGAAGGAGGATGGGGGCAGGGTGTCTCTCTTTTCTGTTCCCCGCTCTGCTTGCACTTCCCAGTTGCTCACTAAAGCAGCACTGGCAATGCATGCCACAGAGTGCAAGGTGTTCTGGGAATCATAGAGCAGCAGTGGAGTTTGCTAGTGCTGGGGGGAGAATGGACCCCATTTTTTGCTGATGAGATCAGCAATGTTTTGCCTTCCTGACTTGGTCTTTTGCAGCAAAAGAATGGACTGAAAGTTCCCCCAGATAGCAGCAAACTCCACCACTAGTCTAGCGAACTACAATTCCCAGAACGTCTTGCACTCCACGACACACACTGCCCATGCCTGCTGCTTGGTGCTGCTTTGCATGTTGCTTTGTGGGGAAGGGTGAAAGAGGTCATCCCTAGGCATTTTATGAGCATGCTATGCCTCTGCACTGATACTATCTAAGTGATGGGCTAGGAACAGAGCCACCATGTACATAGTAAACAACTGAATGCATATGTACAATGTAGCTTGACTCATTTATTTCTTTACCAATGCTCAGAAAGAGGGTTGGGGGAGCCCTGTGCCTGGCAGTGTCCTACCCTGCATGAAACACACCACTTACAGAACAAATATGTGCATAGGGGGATATCTGACCCCTGGACAATATCTGAGCAGGTATTTCAAGGCATACTCTTGCCATTCACCAGAGAAAAGCTCGCTTGCTTGAAAATTTGAGCAAAGCAAACACAAAAAGGATTGAGTACAGCTGAAATAAATTCATGTACAGAAGCAAGCAAATGCTCAAGGAGTTTTTGGGGGAATGCAGGGGAGGCAGAAGAAAATGTCCATACATTTCTTCTACTAGGCATACATGGTCCCTCTGGCTGGCACCAAGAAAGAACACGTCTTTATTCATCCCAAGATATCATTCATGCATGCCAGCCTAACTGATCTGCTGTGGATGGGAAATGGGTTGGGCAGAATCAAAATTCCTAGGCTGGGTTGAGAAGAGAACCTAGCATCAAAGATGCCATTCCAGAAAACAGAAGCAGGATACACAAGCCCTTCTTCCCTAAGGGATCAGGATTAGCCTTCAAAGCTGCAGAACAAAAGAGAAGCAAACTATTACTGGATCAAGTCCATGGACTCCCTGATACCAGGGCTTTGATGTTCATGAGACCTTTTTAAACTATCATAGCCTCTTTCCTTTTCTCACTGCCCGCTTCCTTGAAGATGTGTCAAGATCCCTTGGGGCAGTGAACATTTCATTAGCTGGCATGACATTACCAAATGCTCTCTGAGTTACAGACCATGCTGCCATATCTTTGCTGGAATGATTTGACATACACCCTCCACATTCCCTAAAAAAGGAAAGGATTATAACCCTTTGAGAGTATGAGGCATGACCCCAGACACCCCTGTGTTACTCCTGTTCCCCTCTTCCAAGCCACATGTTACACTGTCTCTAAACTAATTTATCTTAGGTAAACAGCAGCAAGGATGTTATAAACAGCATTGACTCTTCTTCAACTTGTTACACTTTTTCACATTCTTTATAAACAGAAGTGGAAAAAAGAATAATGTATGTACATAACAGCAAATGTTCTCAAACTATTTTTCTTTTTTCTGTTTTTTTTAACTGTTTTTATCTTATATAAACAGTGGTGATGGAATTATAAACACCATTATTCCACCTCCATGTTAATACTCTTATTATCTTGCATAAACAGAAGTGAACGAATATGTACATGACACCAATCAATCCTTTAAAAAAAAAAAAAAGAGGAGAGAGAAAGAGAGAGCAGTTTTTATCTTTTATAAACAGTGGAGGAAGAACTTAATGAATTCAAAATGTAGTTTTCCTGTTTATATTATTACGATACGAAAGTAGAAACTAAATGGATGTATATTCAACATTGTACATGCTGAGAGTTATGAAATACTTTCTCTCTGCATACTTTCAAAGTAAATTCAGTGCTGGTAAGAACTGCTGGCCTGAGAGGTTTGGAAATCCATGGCCTCACTTGACCATAAAACAGTTATAGCTCAGGCAAGGGCCATGCAGACTTCCCCATAGACCTCTCCTGCCAACAAGTTCCCACCTTTACATCCAGGGGTCATTTGTACAAGAAGTAGGTAGTTCAGTCTGGTCAGCGAACATTCAAAGCCTGTTCTTACTGGTGCAACTGGTGGATGTAGGGGGCCAGCTGGTACTAGGTGGATCTTGTGTGATATGGATATCTACCTACTAGCAACTGGGCGTCAGACACACTGCATCACAAGGCCACCCAGAAGATGTTAGGCAGTAATCACTTTTTAGGCCATTATGGATCTGTGTCAGATATGAACACACAGTTTCAAATGGTTAGGCCTCATAATCCATTATTAATCCCCAGGACCATACAAGTCCTTCCAAATTTCCTGTATTTATTCTTTTTCTGGCTGGACCTCCTAAGACCATCTCAGAGCCTAAAAGACTCTTCCCTTCACTTCATATTTCCCCCTTAAGTTAGATGAAGGCATATTTTAATTGTGCTTGTTCCCCTTGGAGCAGGGGTTGGTACTGTGGGAACGTAGCTGAGCTATGCTGCTCACCTCCTCTGCAGTGCTCTTCTCCACTGAGAAGCCTGCTGCTCTTTCACATCTGTGCTTACCCTTGTGGAGGGGATGGGGATCAGCAGTAAGGGTAAGTGCAGGCAGCTGGCTGCTCTGCAGGGGTGGAGGAGGAAAGGGTGGAGACTTGCAGCCATGGCACGGGCCAGGTAGGGTCCTCTTCCTATCTCATTTAGCCATGTAGCTCCCATCTCCTTTATCCTTCTGTTTTAAATTCATCATGACGACCACTCTTCCAGCCAAAGACAACTAGGTAAGATTGTTTGTTTATTGCATGGCAAGTAGTCTCAAGAAACTGCTGTTTAGCTATAAGATTGTTTAACTGTAAGACTGCTGTTTAGCTATTCTTATCCCTACTCTTTGTGGAGCAAACCCATTCCTGTTTCTGCTGGCTTGGCTAGGGGTTTGTATTTATGTCTTCATTGTAGGTGTCCAACAGGTTGGCCAAGGCCTTTTAGAAGTCCATACATTCTGTTTGGCAGGATTCTAATATGAGCACAACTTATACCTGTACATTTTAACTTACACAGGGTGCATGTACACGTGCACTTTTACTATGGAGTAGACTAGTTAGCTCCACAGTAAAAAGAGTCACAGGCCACACGTGCGTCAGTATTAGGGTTCAGTAAACTATTTAACTCCACTATAGGATAGTACTGTTGGGGACAGTGCTATCTTATGGAGGAGTACTTTAGTGCACTGAAATGCACATGTAGGCAGTGACCTGGGGGCGGGGGGGAGGGGTGTAAATTGAGCCTGGTCAGCCCAGCCAGCCAGGAGTCTGCTTTGTCCCTGACCAAACTGCTGCTGTCCCAGGTGCCTGTGTAGATGATGCAATTGGGAGCAATTTACTTCAGCATAAACTGCCCCAGAGTTTATTGGGTCACATTAATTTCACATGTAGATGCACCCACTGTGTTTACCCTACCAGTATACTGCCAGGACCTCTATGAGTCAAGAACAGGCTTGCCTACAATTAAGGAATATGTCTAAAAAATAAATCAAGTAAAAATTAGAGTCCTGCAGGTGTAACTGACAGAGATATTTGGACAATTATGCGAATATTGGACCCAACATTCTCTTTGGAATTGGAATTGCTAAGGGAAAGATGTAAAAAGACTGTGGGCAAATACAGGAGACAAATGGCAAATCAGGGTAATTAGAATTATGCATAATCTGATGTGGACTAGAAGAAAAAAAGGACCTGGCTGTGTTTGAAATCAATCTGAAGAAAAAGAATTATGTTCAAATATATAACTTCTCAGCCAGATGGGATACTTGGAACAGGGTGACGGGGGTGCATCTACACATGCCGCTATGGTGACGTTGTTACTGAGCCGTGATTTAGTACTTCCTTTTGGAAGTACTAAATCATGGCACAGTAACAACCCATACTGTGCCGTATGCGTGGCACACTGTTATTTTTAGCAGCTACTTTGTCCTAGCAGTGCACTACAGCGGGGGAGCATGTCACTATGGCGATGTAGCTGCTGGTCACATGTAGATGCCCGCAGATGCTACATCACCATAGCACATTGCATGTAGACACACTCAGGGATAGCTTCCTTCCCATTGCTTATCTTCTGCATTTGAACTACTTCTCTGGCCTCTGTGCTTTATTAATATGGCCCCAGTCTCTTGTGTCTCCTTTAGCATGATGGTTCCACTGAACAGCAGAGATAGACTTGGAGAACCTGGACCTCAGCTCTCTCTCAAAGCAGGGTGGTAACCAGATGTCGTATAGTAACACAAGGCCTCTCTCCACATAAAAGCATCCTTAAAACACCAAATTAAACATGCAAGAGAGAACCAAGGCCTCTTCGAGGAGGGTAGCCAAAAATAGAAGGAAAAACACATTTCACCATTTGTTTTGAAAACACCAAAAATGATTAAAACATATTATAAACTAAAAAAAAAGGAAGAAGAAGAAAACCTCTTACCATCTGAACTAATCCTTTGCCAAGTTCCATTTTTAAATTAAAGCCATTTTTAGGCTCGTATGTTTGAATAAGAGAGTCTTAAACTAACAAACTTATGTAACTTATTTAAAAAAAAATCCACATGCTTGTTTAACTTTAAGTTAAATTGCCAAATTGCCTAGTGCAAGAAGAACTTGGTTTGGGATTAATGCATGTAAGAAGCCCCCAAAGTCACTCTTTGAAGCTTATGCACATCTTCAACAAGTAAAGGCAAAGTGAGTCCATTCTGTCCGATTTTAAAACCTTTTCCTGTAGGTTCCTAAAATGTGAGGCAGGTATGATTTGGTTGTTTTTCTCTTTATGGAAAATTGTGACCACAAATGCAGAGAAAAGGGAAGAAAAGTATATTTAGAGAAAGTAAGAAATAAGGAACCACAGGAGTTAGGGGACTTCTTTGTTGGTGGAGAAAATATAGTATAAAATAGAGCAGAGTTGGGAGTTGATTGCTATACAAATACAGTGATAAATAGCAAGGACAAGGGGATAAGACAAATGGAAATTAAATGCAACTTACATCCAGACCATTCTCAGATAATCTTTCTCTCTCGTAAATAGTAGAGGTTTCCCATGAGTTAGGAACATTCTGTTAATTTTTAACTTAGGAAAAATTCCACCACCCCCGACAATTCTACCTTGTAGCAATCAGGACTCATAGTAGAGATGATATCTTTTATTAGACCAACAAGATTTTTGCCAAAACAATTAATAAATTGCAAGCTTTTGTGCATTCACCTTCATCACCATTGCAAAAATCTTGTTGGTCTAATAAAAAATATCATCCCTCCTTCGAGTCCTGATTGCCTTTTCCTCCAGACCAATACGGCTACAACCTGGATACCTGACACCTTGTAGCAATTCCACAGCCTTGTTTTCTGATCACATGCAATGTTAAATTCTCATCTGGACAGCAGGAAGTTGCCTGCACTCAGATCCGAATTACGCCTAAGCGTGTAGAGTTGGGTGGCTGGTCCAGATTCAGAGTTAAGATTCAGACCCATTTCTCTATGAGAGTTCTATGAACACCAAAGGGTAAAGAATTACAATTACTTGGTGCAGAGTTATAGAATCATAGAAATCATAGAATATTAGGGTCGAAAGGGACCTCAGGAAGTCATCTAGTCCATCCCTCTGCTCAAAGCAGGACCAGCCCCAACAAGATCATTCTACCCAGGGCTTAGTCGAGCTAGGTCTTAAAAACCTCCAAAGATTCCACCACTTTACTAGGTAACCCATTCCAGTGCTTCATCACCCTCCTAGAGAGGATATTTTTCCTAATATCCAAGCTAAATGTCCTTTGCTGCAATTTGAATCCATCACTGCTTGTTCTGTCATCTGCCACCACTGAAAACAGTCTAGCTCCATCCTCTTTCAAACCACCCTTCAGGTAGTTAAAGGCTGCTATCAAATCCCCCCCAGTCTTCTCTTCTGCAGACTAAATACGTTCAGTTCCCTCAGCCTCTCCTCATACGGGCAAGACTTTCTGAACAGAATGTGCTGGTTTAAGAATGTCTCCTTTCCCAAATTCACGTAGAAAAATAATTAACCCTAGTTTAAAAATCTGAAGGGTATCATTATTTGAGAATAAAGGCACAGCCACAAGGCAAGCCTCAGGACTAGGTAGGCAGCAGGAGATGTAGAATACTATCTCATATAATACTAGCAACAATATGGGTCCATCGCACATACACGCTGACAGCCCACTTATCCCCTTGGTTAC
This sequence comes from Alligator sinensis, assembly GCF_000455745.1. Taxonomy (NCBI): domain Eukaryota; kingdom Metazoa; phylum Chordata; order Crocodylia; family Alligatoridae; genus Alligator; species Alligator sinensis. Next base: position 1,357,723 of record NW_005841947.1, read on the forward strand.
ACCTGTGCAACTCAGCTGCCTTCAGATTTTCCCCACAGTGACATCTATGCAATTCAACTGCTACCATTTATGCCATCAGTTACTTTTGTGCAAAACTAGCCTGTGACGATACCTCTTCAACCCCACTTACCTTCGGGGATATAGCCAGGGTGTTACAGACGGCAGAACAACTATCTGCATTCTCTTTAAGGAAAGTACTCTCTGACTGCCTCTTTATTGGCAGCCTGTTAAGAGGGAATTTTGCAGTGCCAGGATCCAAATCCTGTGTTTAGAAAAGTTTGCTAAATGTGAGGACACAGAGCCCTGGACTACATACAAATTTATCTGCCTCAAGGGTAAGCAAGTGCTTCCATGCTAAATCCTACCTCCCTGAGAGCAGTTATGGGGAAAGAACTCTAGGAGAAGACCCCATTTTTTTAAGTAGCCTGAAATTTAGGTAAGTCCCAGTGTGCTTACCACCTCCCTCTAGGACTTTTTGGTATGGGGAGGGTATTTCACCATCATTGGGGCGGGGCGGGGGGGAGATAGCAGCGGACGGACAACAGATGTATAAAATTAGAACATGACAGGAATCAATAGATGCCAAGTTTCAGCCTAAAGTGAATCTTAACTGAGTCAGACTTCACAGAAAAAATGGCGACCTTGGCAGAAATGCTGATGCTAAACTAACTCTTTATCACGGTCTACCGCAGGTGTTGGCAACGTTTTTAGGCAGAATGCCAAAAAAACCTCAACCTCAACTTCTAAGATGTT
>NW_005841947.1:1358508-1361726 GCF_000455745.1 Alligator sinensis
GTGAGGGCCCTGATCCTTGTTGTGGCGGCACAGCCCTGGCCCCTTCCCTGCTGTTTGTCCCAAGGTATGTGCACACCTGCCACCAGCAACAAGCCAGGCTGGGCTCTGCCAGGCCGGGCCCTGGTGCAATGGCTTGCAGTCTCCCTGCAACCTGCTGTGAGCAACCCAGGCTCTATGGTGGGCAGCATGGGCCTGCCCAGAGCCCAGGCTGGCTGTGGCAGGCAGTCAGGAGGCTGCTATCTGCTGCACCAAGGTCTGTGGAGCCCAAGCCCAGCTCGTTGCTTGTGGCGAGTGCATGTGCACCTTGGAGCAGACAGCGGGGAAGAAGTTGGGGCTGTGCTGCCACAACAAGGTTCGGGCCCCTTGCAGCTACCCTGCCATCTACCCCAGGTCCATGTGCACCTACTACCAGCAACGAGACAGGCCATGGCTCTGCAGACCTCGGTGCAGTGGCTTGCAGCCTCCCCGCTGCCTGCCACAGCTGGTCTGGGTCTGGGCAGGCTCCTGCTGCCCACTACAGAACCCAGGCTGCTCGCAGCAGGCAGCAGGGAGGCTCCAAGCAGCTACACCAGGGTCTGCGGAGCTCAGCACAGCTCGTTGCCAGTGATGGGTGCACGTGTGTCTCTTGGCAGATGGTAGGGGAGCCGCAAGGGGTCTGATCCTTTTTGTGGCAACACAGCCCCAGCCCCTTCCCCACCATCTGCCCTGAGGCGCACGTGCCAAGCAAAATGTTTCTGCATGCCATGCTCTGGCATATGTGCCAGGGGTTGCTGACCCCTGGTCTACTGTAATAACTCTCCCTCAGTAGGACACCCGTGCTGTGATAAATCATTACCTGCTTAAGTCATTCATAACTTGTTCTTCTACAAATACAATGGAACAGATCAAACATCTGCGGGGTTTTTACAATATGAACCGACAACTAAGACTATGGCTATCATACATGAGCAATCACTATAACACAGGCAAGGCCCTGAATTCTGCCTTCATTTACAACTATACAATTGTGAGTATGTATTTCAAGCCACAATTTGGCCTCTGAGATTTTATTTCACTTGCCAGAAATGGCTTGATCTTGTCAGGTGCTGAAAGCTCTCTACCACTTTTCAATGGGAAATTAAGCGCATTCATGGGACTGAGCTTCTAACTTCTGAGTTTCAGAAATTATCATCCTTCTCTGCAACAGAAATGTGTGAAAATCACCTCACCTTGGCAAAAAATGCAGAAAAATCACCAATTTTGATTCACCTTCTGTGTATGTGTAAAACTGTCATTTCATACAGAAAAGCTGGATTTTCCTGGGGAAATTGGCAAATTTCCAGATGGAGCAAATGTCTAAAAAATCACAATTTCATCAAGAGAGTGATATCTCATCATCTTTTTCCATCCTCAAGTTGGCATTTGCTGCCAGAAATGGCAAAGCTGTGACTCAAATCTGCAAATGCTTGTGAAAAACAGGGCTGTTTTCAAGGGAATGCTCATCAAGTACTTTTGTTACACACATCTTTATAAATGGAAGGTGAGAAGGAAACATGGTCAGAGGGCTTAGGGAAGCTTTGCAAAATTGCCATGAAAATTTACCAGTGCTACAGCTACAGCAAGTTTCTACTAAGTGGCTTTTATGCCACATCTTGTGCTTGGCTAGCTAGCTCAGTGTAACGGCTTTCAGTATAATGGTGAACAACTAAGGAAAAGAAGACACTTAAGACTTAGAAGTGGAGAAAAAAGTGCCGCATGGCTAATCAGAATTTTGCAAGGCTTGTTCCGAGGATGTGACTTAAGCAATAAGAGCTCAGGAGTTGTAATTCCTTTCTCATAGGAATTCTAATGTGGTCAACAGCAAATAATTGAATGAGAGAACTTCTACCTGGTTGGAAGGGCATTTGTTTTCCATTGGGCTCTAAAGAGCATATAAATGTACAGCAGGAGACTATTAAATGGATCAACACATTACAGCAACACCCTGTCCTTTAAACAGGTCTATTTCTTTAACGGCTCTTTGAGCAATGGGCTGCATTGTACTGTAGCTGAAACCCAAACAAATGAACATTCAAATTGTTCAGTTTCTGGTAGGTATTGTACAGTCTGTTACAGTTGGAATATAAATATATGCCCTACTCAAACTTCACTCTCTGCAAGAATTAATATCCTACAGTAAGAGCCAGTGCCAACCTTTATTTCATGTCTGCTTTCCAGTCCTTGATGGCATAAATGCCATCCCCCTCTCTTGTCTTAGGCAAAGGAGAACTGGCTCAGGGAAAATGCAAAATGGCCTGATCTTTTATGCAGAACTCAAAATGAGGGAGACATGCCACTGCCACCCGACTCTGGGATGATTAGTAACACCTACAGGAACTCTGGGTTGGGAGCTGGGGCTTGTTTGGCCCTTACATCTATTTTTTTTCCCTTCAGGTTTGTACATTTTGGTTGACTTGCAGAGACATCTAAATGTCAAATGATACATAAAATATAGATGATTCCCATCTTAATTCTGAGGATTCTAAAGGTGTAAATATGTTTTCGAGCATTTTCAATGCTCATCCAAACGGATCCTCCCAGCTCTTTTGAACATGACAGGAGGGAGGGTGTGTGAATCAGAAAACACAAGATGAAAGCCCCAGTGAAGTCAGTGGGCTTTGGTTTCAAGGGGCCAAAATTCCATTCCCAGCTTTGACATCCACTCGGTGTCTGATCTTCAGCAAGTTATTTCATCCATCTGTACCTCACTTCCCCTTCTTCAGATATAAAAGGAAATGCTGTTTTTAAATGATAGTATAACAACTGAAAAAAATAAGCCAGGTACCTATGAGATTGTATAAGGAGTATGTTCCTGAAATCCCATCAGACTAGAGTTACTCAATATCATCTCAGCAAGAAACAGAGCCTTAACATAAAGGTTGTTCCTATCATGAGAATTCTCACATCCTCTGTTCAGATAGCTGAAGCCTGGGAATCCTTTGAAAAACTATAACTGGATAGATATAGAAAGCAAGGTCCCTGAAGAGAGTTTAAAGGAACCCAGCTTACTACCATTCCTCTGGTTGCCACTGGAAGCATAAAGTTTAAACGTTTCCAGTGGCTAAGCCTGTAAAAAATTCTCTCTCTGTGGAGCTTTTTTCACAGCTCTTGTCTTTTGTGTGTTTGTCTAGCAGTGAGGTGAATATATGGTACTAGGCACAAAACATCTGATTTCCCCTGCTTAGATGAGTATTCCTGCT
>NW_005841947.1:1361757-1362949 GCF_000455745.1 Alligator sinensis
CAGAAGAAACATGATACAGGGGAGAAGGCATAAGCTCAAAGGTAAAACACCAAAGCAGTGGACTGGAAATAAAGAGATGGGTTTTCTGATCAGTTTGGGTAAGAATGTCTTAGGGTGATATCTTTTATTGGCCCAACTGCACAGGTCAATCCAATAAGATATATTTTTCTTGCATTCAAAAGCTTGTCTAACTCTATCCCATCTATGCAGCTAGTTCATAAAAGACATCACCCTAAGAAATCCTTGCCTCTCACGTAATTCATGGATCATCATAGCAATAAAATCATTCTAACAACACCAGTTTGGGTAAGGTACTTGTCTTTTTTTTGCATTTCAGTTAGAGAACTGAGATCACTCAACATTTGGTACAATCTAGAAACTGTGGACTGCTTTGACTGAATTTTGCCCTGAGTCTCTGGGCTCATTTTATTTATTTCAGGTACTTGTACTGATATGGTCCCTATAGCTGAGCACCTCACAGTCCGTACTTGATTTATCTCCACAACTTCCTTGTGAGGTAGAGAAGTGCAATTACTCTCATTTTGCCCATGGGGAATGGAGGCACAGGAAGACCAACACCCAGACCCACAAAGGTAATTAGGTGCCTAACTCCCACTGATTTTAGTGGAAGCCAACACCTAAATAAGAGTTAGGAGCACAAAAAAACGTTGTGAATCTGGGCCAAAGTGACCTGCCCAAGGTTGTACAGGAAGAATATGGCAGAACAAGGAATCCATGTCTCCAACTCATAAGCTAACACCCTAATCAATGGACTGTCATTTTTTCTCCCATCTGAAATTCAAAGCAATATTTGGCAGGGGATTGGCAAAGGAAAGGACTGTGGTGTTTCACATACATCTCTCACAAACAGCTTACTCACATGGATGGCATTTCCTTTGTATCTCCTTGGTTTCTCTACTATGCTAATTTGGGCCATCTGCTGCAGACTATTTTATAAATTGTATTTGACCAGACCACTGTTATCTCAATTATCTGAATACCATCCAGGAACAAGAAAGGTATTTGGCTACCTAGGATTTCAGATAATCAAGGGAACTTCCACTGGTGGCAGTTGGCTTCAAGGGCCATGGCCCCACTGACATTTGATCAGAGTTGTTGTATTTAGTAAATTATTGCATTCGTAAAAATCAAACAATATCTTGTAGGTTTCATAATAATGTTCTCCATGTTC
>NW_005841947.1:1362959-1373454 GCF_000455745.1 Alligator sinensis
TTTGGCCATTTTTATAAGGTTTCATATACTTCATCAGTTACGGGTAGAAATGAACCCTAGTTGACCTTTCCTTTCTTTTGATATCTAGATTTTTAATTTTCTTTCCAAACAGAAGAGTTTCTCTAAAATGCTCATCCTAGCTGCTGTCTCAAATTTTATTCAATTCACTTTTTCCATCCCATCTGATCTTGTTTCATAGCAATCAGGTACTTGAAATAACACTGGTGTGTATGATAGAAATCCCCTTGACACTCAGCGTAAGGGATAGGGATTCTAGGCATTTTCAAGTGTAAACCCTGGCCTCCTTTCCATAACAGAGGACATGTCCTGAACTTCCTGTTCCCCTTGGACACATACAACTAAAGGTGCGTGGAAGCTCTCTGAAGGAATGAGGTTTTTTTCTGCCAGAAGATGCTGTTTTGTTAAAACTGAAACATGTGCTAGAAAAAAAAAAATCACTTTTGAGGAAAGTTTGGGGGGTTTGGAAATGGAAGGCAGTACACCAATAAGATCACAATCCTGTTTTTATCCTTTTGGAATTGAAAGTTCTGCTCTTTTGGATTTTTTTTTCTTTTTACTCTGTTAAGCATTTTTTAAAAGTTCAAAATTGGAGTAAAATGTTTCAATTTAATTTTTTAAAGGTATAAGGAACTTTAAATGAATTCCCCTTTCCTCAGAAATGCTGCTTGATTTCATTCCATTTTGGAACAGGAAAGCTTTCAAAATTGTGGGATGTCCCATGAAATGGAAGATCCAGCTCTATACACAACCAGAAAGACTGTGACATGGGTGCAGTTTTCTTGTGCATGTGAGAATGAAACAATGGGGTTCCCCACTGGCATATCTGCAGTGTGCTGTATGCCAGAAAGCTTTACTACTCTAATGCCTCGGGAGCTTTTGAGGAGTGGGGAAGAAGGCAAAACCTAGGGGAGCAGTCCCATGATGAAAGGAGCTATGAGCACATGGCCCTACAGGCCATATTCCCTACATAAAGGATGAAACAGTAGCTGTGTACAATACTGAAGACCTAAGGCTGGAATTACTTCCACAATACCTTCAGCTACACTATGGGCTGGAACAAAGGCTTTATCAGATGGGGCTCTTGCAAAAGACAGCAGAGAGTGCTAGGAAGTAAGGAATATGAAGGCACCTTTTACTGAGGCTGCTGGATACAGCAAGACTCTATAGCTCCATTTGACTTCTGCCTAGCAGTGTAAAACAAGAAATAGCTAAAGCCAGGCCTGAGCTTCACAATGAGGGAAGGGAGGAATGAATACAGTGAACATCAACCCCTTTACTTCAACTTGGCACAGGGACCAGGATATTTACTTCGACCCAAGTATAATTTGTACCAAATTATAACCTACGGTTAACTTTTATATATGGTAACTCTCAAGGATGATTTTTATGACACGGTGAATGTCAAACTCCCTATTTTTCTAAGCATCATGTGTTACAGAGGCAATACTACTTTTGCTCTAAGACTATGGAATGGAGCAATCATCCATTACTTGGCAATCAAAAAGGGAAAGGCATATGAAGAGACAGTTCAGGCCACAGAGCACCTTAACCCAACAGCTGATTGCTGTTGTACCATAATGTGCCAAAAAAGAAAGGATTCCTGAGAGCATCAGGGCAGGATATTAGCAGATTAATATTAATCTCCAGAGTTCCAGATTCATTTCCTGTCCATGTTAATGCATCCTTGATTACTTATAGAAAACAGTCATCCAAAAAAAATACAAACACTAGCACAGACTTAAAATATTAACAACTTTTAGAGCTTTTAACCCAATATCTATAATTGAATGAAAAAGCTAGGTTAATGCAATGTTAAAGTCTAAGTTTTAAGTCTGCAAAAGTCAGGAAATTCAAACTGAAAGTCCATACAGCCTTGGAATGGGCTAAATGATATTTGCCTTTATGCTGGTATAAATCTAGACTATCTCCACTGAGTTTAACAGAGCTATTCTAGAATTGCACTAATATATGAAGAGCAGAACTGGTTTCCCCAGGAGGGTGCATAAACAACAGAACTTCATCCCAGTTATGTGATGCATACAATCTACAGTGACAGTCACAACACTCAGCGTATGTGCATCAAAGAATGTATTTTACACACAAAACAATGCACAATCCAGTTTAATCACAGAGTCTGGAAGATCAATCCAGGGAAAATAGCATTCCTTTTAGTTATATTATATTGCATTATCTGCCAAGTAGTATCTCACACTGCCTAGCACATCTATCATGAAAGATATATAAACCATACTTGCAAGGAAGCAGAAATAGATTGTCTGTATTTCTGCGCAAATAAAATCTTAATCTTAGCACTGCACTAACACCATTTCAGAGTGAGGAACATTCCCTAAGTATGGTCTTATTGCAGATCAGAGATCCTTGCATGCACAGTCACATTGCACACCCTCTGTGTGAACTGTCCCATGAAGACAAAGAGAATTTTCTGTGTGCAAAACTTCATCCTGAATGCAAGCAAGCTTTCTGCCTGTAAACTTTATGATTTTTCTACAGAAGAGGCTAGCAAGCAAGGAACCTGTGCACATGCAGTTGCAAGTGAACAAGGCTCAGTTTTCGCCCATTTGAAAATCCAGTACAAAATGTCCTTGTTCTTTAAAAAAAAAAAAAAAAAGACAAAATAATTTAAAACAGAATAACAATGTGCCTTATTGGAATAAGTAGGTCATCAAAAAATAAATGTGCCTACATTTATTGGAACGTCTAGCTCTTCTAAATGGTTTAATGGATTTTTTTTTTACTTATTGAAATAATATTCACCTCTGAGCTTAGAACAAGCTTGAGAAATTCCAGCCAAAAAGGTAATTGTTTCAGAAAGTTATAAACCAGTAAAGACAGGGGGCTTACAGTGAAAGTGCTGTTTCAACCATAACTACAATAAACACAGTTAATGAATAAATGCACTCTGGCAAGAACAAATAAAATTTGCAAAGTCTGAAGTGGCCTGCACAAACTACAGGAAGGTAACCAAATGAAAAAATGTCAAATGAAAGATTATCCTCATTTTTCTGAGGAATCCAGTGGAGAAACTGCAGTCAAAAGCAGTAGGCTAACTTTACCAGCAAAAGGAAAAACTCTTTCTCCTACCAGTAACAGTTTTATCTGAGGCCTGGAAGCCATGCTTATGGGCACATCTAGACGTGGTATTAATGCAATGAAATAAACTCCAGTGCAGTTCACACTGGAGTTTACTGCTCCTGGCTGCAGTGTTTACATGTGTGCCTGGGACTGCAGCACGCTGCCCTGGCTGGCAGTGGGTCCGGAGGTCAGCCTGCCAACACAAGCTGCTCCGACCCGGATCAGTGGGCTGTGGAGGGTCTGGTTGGGGAACGAGGGTGCTTCAGTGTGGGGCTAGCTAGCAGGCAGCTAACGCACTGTAGCACCCTTGTGTCCCAGCCAGCCCCGTCACCGTCTACATGTGTTTCACCGTATTTAACTACTCCACTGTAGGATAGTACTTCTGTCAGGCAGTACTATCCTACAGCGGAGTTAATCATTTACTGTGACCTAATAGTGCTGCACATGTAGACAGTGATACTTTACTGTGGAGCTAATTAGTCAGCTCCACAGTAGTGTCTCGTGTAGATGTACCCAGTGCATCATAGACAGATGTGTTATTACACATACTGGTTATCTCCCCTCCAAACAATGCTTAGATTCTGTCCTACTTCCTTTCCAGAATCTTTCAAGGGCAACCCAATACACACTCTACAATGTCCAGCTCGCTGTGACTTGTAGTTTTCTTATCTTGGGATGTGTTTTCTTCTTTGTAATGTCATTATTTGAGTCTGTCATGCTCAGGAGCTTTAGCACTGTACAGGTGATGGAGGAAAAAGCTGAGAAAGCTGCCTTGCCTCAGACATAAAGGGCCAACTCTCTTTAGAGAGCATGTAAGTTTGCTGTAAGGTTCTTACTATTTTTGTCAGGTTCTAAAGATGGAAAGGTTCAAAGCGCTTCTCACATGATCTAGGTAGAGTGTTCCTTTAAGTAACTTCAGCCCTGTGATTTCAAATTCAAACTCCACCATCCACAGTCGGGTCCCAAGTCCTCATTCATGTCCATATACATACATTATTATCAGAAATCCTTTGAATGTCAGGGCTAGGAAGAAGTGAGGGTAGATTAGTTGTAAACTGTCTTCAAATTTCCGGTTTCAAACCTACATTCACAGTTTTGGTTCCAGGGTTTATTAAAAATCAGAGGGGCATGTTTGATACAGCCAAAATCTCCCAAGAACGGCCCTTTTCTTGAACATTTGTATTACCATATAGCAGAAATCTTGTGAGAACAGCTAATCTTGCATTATTTCTATTCAAGATGGAAGAAATTAAAATTACTACTGGTTGCTCCTTGAGTTCCAACTTTAATCTAAACCCAATCCATATCTAAGTGTGGACTCTTCACCCATTTTCAGTATGCCAGACTATAATACAGTTTTCCATGTTATAAAGTGTCTCAAATGTTTTTGACAATTGACAAATGCTTTATTTTTCCCTGAATAAAATAAAAAGCAGTTACATGGATTTTATTGGGGAAGCGGGGGGTCAAGGAGGGGGGACAACAAGCCAAAAAATAAATTGTGGATAAAAATGTTAATTGACTAGAAATAAGGGTCCAGTTGCACAATTATCACTTGTGCTTTATTCTCACTGAAGGGAGACTGGCATGTGGAAAGAGCAAAGGGTTAGATCAGGAGTACTACTCTGCTATCTCAGTATTAACTACAAAGACATTATGAAGACCACAAAGCCTTCATTCTTTTCCACATTCTGTTGAACTTGGTACATTTTACAAAAAAAAAGGAAGCAAATAATAAATAATCCACAATCCCCTTAACAGGTGTTGTAAGTGAAAAGAAAGGGCCACAGTTATTTAAACATTAAACCAATAAAGCCCTTAGTTTAAGGAACGTTCTCTTCAAATCCTACATCCAAATTGTCTTCTGCCAGTGGCCTGTACATTCCTGCCAACAATGGTTCTCCCCCTTGCATGTCTCCCAACATAGTTCACTTTAACCTGCATAGGGTACAGGATACTGATGTCCACTCTCTTTTGAAAACTTTTTCTTTAGAGTAAGTTGGGATCTGCAGCTGGACCAACTGAATGGACTCAGTTCTTATACTGTGATTACAATTTTCAAACCTGAACTTGTAGCCTGGGCATCTAAATCCTATTTACTCAGGCACTGAGAGACCTATGGCCTGATTCAAAACTCATTAAAGTCGGTGCGATTTTTTTCCGTTGACTTGACTCCTATGGGCTTTGGATCAGGACCTTACAATGAGCACCACGAGACACAGATATTGAGTGAAGTAATTTTAGTAATTGTGCACTTTCTGCAGCACCCTACCTCATGTATTCCTAAAACCATGGTGAAACCTGTTTAGGTATCATCCAGTTTGCCACTATCTCCCTCATCTTGCTTTTTGGCACAGCTGATTTGCCAAAACAAGTCTGTATATCTGTTTGCTTCACTAGAGTGAAGGCATCTGAGGCTCTGGAATTTATGGATTCAGGTTTGCCTAATTTTTCTGCCCTTTAGGTACTATATAATTCAGAACACCAGCAGAACAAGGGCTGTACAGTGGAGTGGGATTCCTTCCTTGTCATGATTTTAAAGAGTGGCTAAAGTTAGGCTTCAAAAAATTCTATTAAACACCTCAGTGTACTGAACACAGTCTCTCGTGGACTGGCTGCTCAGCACATTGGAATATCAGGCCACTTGTTTTGGTGGCTAAATGAAAACAGCAAACCAGACACTTAGCTGGTTATAAATCAGCAAAGCTCCATTAAGGGCAATAGTACTATAACTGTTCAGAACAGCTGAGGCTGGGGACAACTGCTACTTTCTCTCAGTCAAGTTATACTCTGCTATTTCAGCAGCTTGGTATTTTGATATATCCTCCTTGCTTGCTGGCTAGCACCATTTTTCCCTTGCATTGTTTTCTATTGACCTGTGTTGGCCCAACACAGTAAAGTGGACAATTACAATTGTAGGCTTGTTCCCTTTAACTGGCCTTGTGATGCAGATATGGCCTACTGCTGAGTATGTGTTTATCAAGCCAAGCCATGCTCATTGTTGGCTGGTTAAAGTCCAAACTGCAGTCGATTTGTCTGTGCAGTGTTTGAGTATAAACACGATGCCCAACAAGCCTGCTATTCTTCAGTTCTGCTTCCTTCCTGCTTGGGGAGCACAGTGTGAAGACAATAAGTGTGTTGTTCTGGCTTTCAGTGCAATGCTTGTTGTACACATTTTCTCCATCCTTTAGGAAATCAATTGTGATTTCATATTTTTGGGCATCCCTTTTGTTTCCCTCTCCTCTTGGTGTTTGCTCTACTACTTCCTTGGTAGCTAAGCAGTAGATTCCTCAATGTACAAAGTTTCTCTAACACCTTGATGATCTTCTCAGCACCCCTTTCCAGTGTGACAGCCTAATTCCTGTCACTTGAAGAACTGCTTTTGAGGAATCTATTTGTTATGGCTCAAAAGAAGCAGATTGCAGCTCCACCAGAAGCCCCAGACTTATATGGGAAATGACTGGAGGCTGCTGTGAATTTTACTGGTGGCTGTTTCTGTGACATTAGTAGGTATGGAGAGCCTAGGGCAGATTTTTAAAGGCATTTAGGAAACCCAAGGGGCAGAAAGTCACCTGCAGGGATTTTATCAAGCATGATATGCCAAAGGGAGTTCAGTGTCCTAGTTTGTTTATGTGATTTTGAAAATAGCACTAGGTACAAAAATACCTTTGAAAAGGCCTGCTGTGCAACACTTAGCTCCCAGACGTAGAGTAGTCTCTGCGTGTGTGACAAATAAGTGGCCAAGGAAAGACCTTTTGGTCAAATACAGCCTTCAAAGTACTCCAATGTTGCTTACAGCCATATTGTGTTTTGGGATATAGAGGTGAGGCCTACAGAGGCTACATATTCTAACACACCACGACCCTCTGTCTAGATCTAAACATCCTGTAGTCCCTGTATGCTGTGCTATGTTCTCAAGAGAACTGCTGCAATCTGCTCCGCTTCTGTACAAACCAGGTGTGGGCTCTGAAATTCTTGGCCAACTGCCAATGTAGACTTTCACTGGGCAAAAATCTGGGCTTCAATGATGCTAAAAATTCTCACAGAGTTGTTTTTGTTGTATAGCACTTTTGAGTGGAAAAAAATATATAGAAATTTTGGGAAAATCTTGTCATTTGGGTCTGCATTTATCATCAGTCAGCATGCTCACATTTTTTGACTGCTTACCAAACAACCCCTCTTCCATGGAGAAATCATCCCCAGGCAGAATTTTTCCCCTGACCCAGCCACGTTCAAGAGCTCACAGGAACCAATAGGTGCTCAGAGAGCACAGAGACAATCAAGTCATGACAAATAAGCATTTAGTCAGACTGAGAAATATATGTGTAGATTATAACCAATGGTGGTCTCCTTAATCTTATTTATGCCAAAACATATGTACAAACCAGATGTCTTACAAAGAACTAAATTCTAGCTATTTTTGCAGTCATAATCTGAGGATTTATGCAGGAGAGGACAAAGAATGAAGATCTCCTCCCTATCCCATTGCACACCTGAGCAGGAGTTGGATCTGGGTAGGATGCTGCCATTAGCTATTGCTTAGCACAAGAACACTTGGAAAGCATGCCCAGTGGCATTTCATGGCTCCCATGGGGGCACTGTCTGGTTTGGCACCATTGCTAGCCTCCTGCTGTCCCCTGTATTCCTGCTAGCACTCTGAGGCAAGCATCTGGGAGTATATACTGCTCCTTCCAAAGCAGGTATAAAGAGTGGTGCTCAGTGCACTCTCTTCTCGCAAGCCACAATGTGTTGGTGGAGTGGTGGAAACCCTTTCCATGCTCCTCCCAGGGGGAAGATGAGGATTTGGCCAAGTGCACTTAAAATTTAGTAATACAAACAAATATGCCTGTTAAAACCTGTCCATAATAACCCCTCCCCCATCTGGATTTATTGCAGGCTGATTGGGATTTCTACAGGGTACAATTATATCTCACACAATGATTATGAGCTTTGAGAGCTCCCAGAGAAAATTTCCTCACTGCACATGTGGCCACTGGCTGACATACCAAACGCATACAACTCCAGGATTTTTTTTTAAAGAAAATGAAGTTTTCATGGAGAGAAAGCCAAGGGGAAAGGACAGATATCCAAACACAGGGCCAGATTCTTTTGTATGCTGTATCTATGCACAGGAGGTGAAAGGGAACAAAAGCTGTAGAAATTGTCTTCCTTCCCTAGAATACTCCTCCTGCTCCCTTCCCTGTAGGAACTGTCTTCCCTTCCCTATCAATAATAGCAGGATATCTGATCTATTCCACCAGGAACAACATGTCCCTCATTACGGTGTCAATGCATCTTTGATTTGCCCTTGCTCTCACTTAAAAGGTGTTCCCCAAATGAATTCCATCCTCCCAGCTTCCTCAGGTAGGGGCTCAAAATTCACAGTAAACCCAAGCAAAGATAATCGGGTTCACAGTCATTGCTTCATGCTAAGACCTCTCCCATCCCCAAAATACCTGAACTGAGGGAGACTAAAATAAAACAAACTTGTACATTCAACCTGGGAGGCTAGCCAGCCAGCTCCCACTGTGGTTTTATAGTTATTACATGTACTGTTCCCAGCTTTGGTCCCACAGTCTTGACTCCTCCTAACAAGAGTCTTTTCCTTAGATCTGCAATACATTGTGCTGCCAACTGAGCCGTTGGGATACATACCCCTGTGTTTCAATGGGACATCTAGACTTGGCAGTTGAAAAAAACCCAAGCCTAATCCAGCAGACTGCCAGCATAATATATACCTTGTAGAAAATAGAAGTATTACAGCTTTTTAAAAATATATATACTGGATAGCCTTAAAAATAGGACAGTAACATTTTAGCAGCAGAAGTAACTCCCCATATTTCCTTCTCTTCACTATACTGGCCACATTATAAACAGATCATTAAGGGGCTGGATGTGAACCTTGTGGCTTGAGCAGTTTCATTTCCTCTACACAGAGATTAACACATGTATTTTGTAATCAGTTTTTGTCATATGAGGTCACTATCTGTCCCCCTTCCCATAAAGTTGACATCGCCATGACAAGGCACAGTCAGTGAGGATAAACTTGGTGTCTTCACTTACATGCTCTGGAAATTTGAAAGGCCTAATCTTTTTGCAAGTGGCCAAATGGGAGGCATTTGAGAGGCATTCCTATGTCACCCTGCTGGTGTGTGGCTAACGGGCATTGTCTTCTCCCCCTCAACCAAGTCACCATCTATCCCTTTTCCAAAGAGCTTCCAAAAGATGAAAACAAAACTTCACAATCACAGCAAGCCAAGCTGATCCTGATTCTTCTAGTCACTTTGTAATTTGCTGCAGATGGTGTGAATGAGATGTTTACTGCCTGGCAGGTAACGAGCCTCATTGTAGATAATAGTGATGGACGGGCAATCTTGCCTGCTGACAAAAGAGGCAACTCAAGGTGGGCATGTAGCAGTCATCCATGACTTCACATAAGATGATAACCGTGACAATGTATACAGGCTATAAATAAAGTACATCCTCCTACTAATGTGAATGTGTAACCACATCTAAGTCTTTCCAGTTTACATTTGAGTAGAGTAGAATTGATCCTAATTGTCCATGAAGGTAGATCAGTCTGCTTTTTGACCTACTTCTATACGAAGAAATTTGATCCGTTTAAACATTCTAGATAGTCTTCTTACCGGTTACTCTCATGCATCACAGCTGTCAGTACTTCTCTGAAAGGGAAATGACCCTCAGGCATGGCGAAATGCTCTGCAGAAGACCTACAAATGTTACTCCCAAAGGAAGTACCAGGTCCATATTCACCTAGTTTTTATACACATTGAAAAAGGCCTTCACTTAATGAATAAGCTGTATTCACATAGAGCCCTGATAACAAGGAAGCCATGTTAAATAATCACATGCCATATTGACTTTAATTACTTCAAACATGAGAGTACTGGATTTCACAGAAACACAGAAAAATTAGGGTTGGAAGGGACCTAAGGAGGTCCTCTAGTCCCCTGCTCAAAGCAGACCATCCCCAACTAGATCAACTAGATTTAAACTAGTTCACCTATTCAACTGCACACATTTAAACAGACTGTTTTAAGGCCAAATCAGCAACAACAACAAATATATCAGAAGATAACAGAAAAGTCAAAGATCCAAATTCTTCTCTCAGTTTTACATGTGCAGCCTTTCTGACTTCTCATGACTTTATTTTTATTTATTTTTAAATGCAAAAGAATAATAACAAAAATAACATAAATGCCATTTGCCTCTCCGGAAAAATCACCTCCTGAAGAAAAGAAAGTAATTCTAGTCATTCTAATCCTTGTGAAATACATCTCAAGGTCTCTACTTTACCACATAGCCAGCCAACACTGGCATTCATGTGTCTGTGCAAACCAAATATCCCCTTCCTCTTTCC
>NW_005841947.1:1373485-1398644 GCF_000455745.1 Alligator sinensis
CTGTATGCAGACTTCAAAACTCAGTAAATGATCCCAATGCTATGAAAGTTTCATCCAAAACCTGTCTCTTCATAGATCCACCCCAGATATCCTTTCTACTTTAAAGACTCATGTGATCACCTGCTTTGATTCTTTCTCCCTCAGCCCTATTAGGGGTACTGTATCTTCAGGGCTTGTAACATATAAAAAGACCACCATATTTTTATATGCCTTTGATGTTATCTTCCAACACAGCTTTGATTTTTAAGTTTTGTTCAACTCTTTCACCATTAACCTTGATTTAATTCAGGGATTAAAATAGCTATGGTTTTCTTGGAAGGCTAATTTAGATTTTTTTTCCTCCTTCAATGGACAGGTAGGTGAGGCATTATAAAGAGCTGGTAAGAGTTTAAAAGTCACTTTTGGCATGAAACCATTGATAAGGGGGAAAGGAATTGGTTTAACACTAATTTATTTCATAACTTACTTGTTAAAACATTACACTGCCAGCAGATGGAAAGGCCCTAGGGACTGGCAATGAACCACAGAGATCTTCCCTAAGTCACTTGTTCAAATCACATCCAGACCACTTCCAGCTGCCAGTACTGTCTGGAAGTCGTGGTTCAGTTCCTAGTAGAGAAATCTCCCTCTCATAAGAAATACAACTGTGCTCCCCCTTCTTTGTTAATCTTTGCAGACAAGCCAAGAATTGAATGGGCCACAGAGCCCTAACTCCCCTCTCATGGTCAGAAATGTACTTTAAAGAATACTCTTTGAGTTGTACAGTATTAGGAAAGCTTCATATGAAGAAATAGGCACTATCACTGCCTATATGATACCTATCCTGACAGACAGCTATAAGACTTCATTATCAAGCATACCTTTCAACACTATAAACTGCACTACATAGTTTCAAAACTGTCTTACACAAACATACTGCTTGCTAGTACATGAAAAACTCACTCATATCCATCCCAGAGACAACTCTGAGAATCCAGGGGATTGTGCTCATTTATTCCTGTCTTGCTGACTGGAACATCGCACTTGCTAAAAAAGTCTTTCTTGTCCCTAAATTTGCTTGGAGCCTCAGAGTCTTGTCCAACCTTTGCACATCTTGCCCTTGGCACTCTCCTTCTTTCATTCCATCTTCCTGCTACTGATCTGACTCCTAAACCAAACACAAGCCAAACACAGCAGAGCAATGCAAGGAAAAATATCCTATTAAGGATCCCCCAGTCTTTGACAGGCCAGGAGATGAGGATTTAATCACTGATTCATAAGATAATGAATGGTGTGCTCCTGCTAGATCAGGGTGGGAAGCATCTGAAGGCTCTGTGTATTCATCTTATACACAACCCTATGGCTTCTGAGCTCCTTCTGACATGAGTTAATTTAAAATCTCCAAACCAGAGATATTTTCCCTCAACCAGTCCCAAGTAATGGGACTTTCAGAACTAGCTGCACAGAACAGTAGAACGTGCACCAGAGAGAGAATCACACTGGCTCTCACATACAGGGGGATTTCAGATAAACATCCTATCTTTGAAAAAAATAACCAGTCCATATACTGAAGTTGCATCTAAATGGGTCTTCTGTTACCTGCAGTCACTCTTCACTCCTCCTTTTTCCTTCCCATTTTCTCTCTCAAATTGCTTTCTCTTCTTTGATGGGGAGCTTCAGAAGGCCTGATCCTGCACTCCTTCCTCAGTTTAAACTATTAAAGACAGGAAATGTGCTTGTGCATCCCTAGCTACAAGGGGCACGTGTACATCAATCCTTTTCAGTATCTGAACAGGGTCATCATTTCAGTTTGTCACCTTGGCTGAAGTGCAACTGGTACGATTTAATGCTTCCTTCCCAGGAGCATTTAGCATGTTACCACAATTATTTTTATGGGATAACACTTTAATGCCTAATCCATGGGGCTCCCAGAGCGTTGGCCGTGGCACCACCATGAAAGAATCCAGATTCAGATCATCAGATAAGTGTCCTTTCTCCTGAACCTTCCCATCATTCATCACACAATCTATCTAAAGCATCTTTGGCAGAAAAGCATGGGCAGGGTGCTACATGACCTATATACAGCACTTCTCACCCTCTGCCTTTTAAAAGTGTATTTTTAACATCTTAATTCTAGAGCCCATTCTCAGTCTCCAGACAGCTCTAAGACCAGTTCAGTTCCCACCCTATCACTCCGTTCCCAAAACAGCAGCATGGGTTCAGTAGAGGAGAAAAACATGCTGGTCCTGCTGGAAAGCATGCGGCATTGAGAGGACCCGTCTTTATGCTGATAACACTAAAATATAAAATAATGCCAACAGCTGGTGCTACAAATGGCTTTTAAAAACGATGTTCATTCACTAAAATTCCTCTTGCTACTTTTGACATGAAACACGCAGTCTCTAATTATTCTGATCAAGACGGTGAAATACAAAAACAAACTTTAATTGTGTTTAACAGATATTTAATCAGGACTCACTGAACTACAGATTAAAGCTGAAATTCATAAACCATAATTACCCAATTGTCGCAATCTTTTTGGTCCACGTTCTGCTTCCGTCTGGGCGTCTGGCACTTTGCCCCAAATTTCTTTTAGTGTCTTCTCAGCTTCGTTGCTGTTCATGTTTTCCAGCAGAGATTTAGCACAGATTATAAAATATCTGTTCTTGGCAACTTTAGCAGTTGTTTTTTTTCCCTTTGCAAAAAGTTTATTCCCTCTGTCGCCACCCCAGAGCTGCTGGATCAGGCACAGACCAAGGACACGGTTATGGCAACAAGCAGAAGTATAGCTCATCTCTCCAGGATGGAAGGTCTCCATCTCCCCCTGCTAAAATCCATAGTGGCTATCTACTCTGTGCTCCACTGGTTCTCATGCCTCACTTGTCACCACAGTATCCAAGTGCCTTTCAGCTGGTGCATTAAATGACAGATGTGCAGGCATGTTGTGTGTTGTTTAGTCTCTTCTCCTCCCCCTTCTGGTGGGTAAAATGTGCATGCTATAGCATACTGTTTTGGCAGGGGTTGGTTTTTAAAAATACCTGTGGCTATTGATTTGGGACAAAATCAAAGAAACGTGCCATAAACTCATAGCAGAAGGTGGTGGTGTTTCCCCTCCATCCATGGGGAAGTTTATTTCATAATCTCAAAATGGCCCCCAGGGACACACCTGCCTCCCCATGGCTGAGCCTTATCCTTCCTGTGGTAGGTTCCATGGCGCCGGAAGAGAAGAACCCACCAGGCAGACGAGATGCCTGCTGGGAAACTCCATCTAAGTCACTTTGAGAGATCTCCTCTTTAGCAATGTTTTCCAGGGAAAGGTTGTGATCCAGTCCTTAATGATGAAAGAGTAACCCAGACAACCGTAGACTAGATCCAATGCACATAGGGTCACTCTGTATTACCAGCGTAGTAGCACTGATTCTGGAGATGCTACCAAACCAGTACAGGTGGCCTCCAAACCCACTGGAGAAATCCTGTGAGAGCTCATATGGGCACAGTCAGCACTGACTCATGTAGAAAACCCCGGCAGAAATGTGTGTGTGTGTGTGTGTGTGTGTGTGTGTGTGTGTGTGTTTGGGGGGATAGGGGGGGTGTTATGAGGCCACAGCAGCATCTCTTTCTCAAAGGCACAGCCTAGTTGCTCAAGTGTTCATGTGGAGGTCATTCCCTGGGGCACACAGTAAAGTGGAGTGCTGATAAGAAATCAGCACTTCCCTGCCCTCTCCCTGCATCAATACACAGCTTTTTGCTCCATTGAGGTTCAAGGTGTCTGTTTCGCCACCTCAAAAAAAGTACAGGTCTGGGATGCAGCTTGAGCTATGTCTTCTGGGCACTGTTCCTATCCCTTTGCCCTCCAGGTCAGTTCTTAATTACTGCCAATTGCAAAGCGCAGTTTGATTTTGTCACCTTGCTTTGAGCCTTGAGAAAACCTCTAACCTTTTCCTTGGCTTTCTTCTGAGCCACTGTGGAAGGACTAAATGGGTTTCCTCTTAGGATGCTTCCTGAGATGCAGAGATTGGTCAGAAACAGGTTTGACAAGCCTTCTGGTAACAGCTCTTTTACAGCAGCAGTGTGCCACGCTGGCAGTCACTAAGTCACTGAGCAGTCACTGAGGAGCATTACTGCTCTTTTGCAGACCTTCTTTGAACCATCCCTCACAGGGCTACTCTGAGAGTGTCTCCTGGGGCTTGACACTCAAATGTCATAACACTGAAAGGATTGCATCACAGGCCCAGAAAGGAAAAAAAATGAGATGAGAAAATATTTGCAATGTCTTCTCCTACTTCACTCCTTACAAAGCAGAGCTCTCTCCTTTATCTTAACACGCTAGTTTAAAGTCCAGCCTCACTGCAATGTTTACTCATTGACAAGTTCGAGCAGAGAACACATATTATTTGATGGCCTATAGTATATGACAAATGTAAATCTTCACCAACAAGTTGTTTGCCATCTTGGCACTGTTGTTGTTCATCCAGGGGTTTCAATTCCATATTTAAACAGTGATAAAGAAATTGCAATACAGTGTTAGTGTCGTCCTTCATTCAGACTATTCCTCTGAAAACAGCTTACACCCTTTGAGATGCAAAATGTATCACTTTAATGTAGCCGAGGTCCCCATTCACTGCATTGCTAAATCTATTTAGCAGATTCTTCTTGGAATAATCTGTCCCTAGACCTGAGGAAGCTCAGTGATTTTAAGTGTTTTAAGTTAATGATAATGGTTAGTGCTGAGAACAGATGTACCTGGCTGTGGTGTGATCTATTCTATTAAGCCATTATGAGCTGCGTATTCATATTGACTTAGCATTTTATGTCTATTTTCAAGGTGAGATGGCTGCACTGGGTGTAGTCTGTGTTTTTCCCTGATGTGTGATGTATTATCATGTGTGTATTTTTGCAATGTATGTTGGCTTCACAGATAGTGTGTGTATGTGTGTATTTTCCCACATTCATGGGTATATATGTACCTACTTTCCCAACCCCAAAATACTGCAGTAGGGGTGTGGTACCTGGGTGTGGATGTGTGCACACTGGCCCATTTGCCTATATTCCCCAGATGGGGAAAAATTTGTCAGTGTATGTGCAGCACACAATGTTGTGAATATATTTTTCCCAGCTTGATGGCTATTTGGGGCATTGTATGTACTTTCCCAATGAGTGATGGCTCCACTGATCATATTGCCAGTGAAAGCTGTTTTACTATATGCCTCCATCTACCATGCCCTGGAATAAACCTTTGCAGGTATATCAATAAGTGGTGCTTCCAGTGCCTTTGGCAGAATAAAGCAAAATATCCACCAAGAACATCTTTCCTCATCATGTGAAGACTAGGTGCTATTATTCATAAACACCTACTCTATAGCTGATACAGTATCTGGGGCTATACTGAGCAAGTCTCGCATCCTGAGAGCTCAGTTCTGCACCACACAAAAAAGTTGCTCCTGTTTACGAGTTGCACCACTGACTTCAACAGGACGCCACGGGGAAGCATGCGATGCAGGAAGGAGCTCTTGCAGAGCAAATGCAACCAATTATTGGTCTGCGCTCTCACCGTGCAATATTAACTATGTTGACTGAAAGTGAATAATGACTCTGTAAGCAACTCCCAGAAGCACAACTGCTACCCAGCAAGAATTCTAAAAGCAGATGCTGAGTTCAAACCACACAGAGCCCTATCAGAGACACTGTATCCACCCTGACTAAATGACTGGATTTATACAAGGGAGATCCAATAAGGTTAAAGCCCAAGACTGTTTAAGATACGAAAATATGAACAAGCTGGGAGGCATTCAGACACAAGACAAGACATACACTATCAACAGGGACAGGTAAATTATGAACCTGATCTGGGAAGGGCCACAGAAGGTGTCAGTGCAACTCAGAACAGAACACATCAAGCCACCACATACTAGGTTCAGTTTTGTGCCAGGGTTTAGGCTTACAACCAAGGCTGACAATGCAGGGCGGCCTACCAGAATGAGCTGCAGTGCTAGGAACATTGCTGGCTGGAGAAGAGAGGTTAAGTCAGAGGTTAAATCTCTCTAATGATTTGTCTACTTTTGGTCCCTGCAAGGCCATATTAAGGAACACATCATGCATTTCTGCATTCCCTTGCTCATGCTATTTCATCACGCTTCTAGCCCTTGTGGCTATGAAAAAACCCAGAAAATGCTTCCCAAATGTGGTAATATTTGTCTAAGGATCACGACGTACAAGAATGGCCTAGGGCTGTCCAGTTCTCTGGTTCATTTCAGACTATAGAGCTAAATCCTGTCCCCTTTTCCCCCTCAAGCAAACTCCAATCATTGTTTATTTGCCAGCAACCATGTTTGCTCACAATGTCCCCATAGGCTCAGTACCTGGTGCTTTGGTTCGTAAAGCCAATTTGAACCCCCTTTTTTTTTTTAATGAAAAGAGATGTATAAAGCTAAATTCCAGGCTATTCCTGACCCGCAGGGCTGCCCTCATCTCTTACAACTCCCTCTTCCAGGCTGTTTCTTCTCTAAAGCCACACACTTCCATAGCTCTTTCATCCCCTCCCTTCCAAGCTTTCCTGCACCAAACACTTGCTTCCAAATTCCTCTTCAATACTCAGTCCCTCATTTCTAGTTCAGGCAAGCATTTAGGGAAGAATAATGAGAAAGGGCCATGGGCTGCAGTTCCACAGACAGACGGGAAGACCATTCAGAATATCTCTCTGGTAATGAAAAGGGAGAGGGGCCTTTTTGCCCAGTTCCTTGAGGGATGGGCTATGGCTGGAGCTCAGATTTGTCTGTTTCTGCAGTTAAGCAAGACTGTCTGTCTCTTAGATGATACACTCTGCATATTAAGGCCCAGGCTTTAGACTTCTACCTTGCTTGGTGGAAGTTTCTCTTCACTGGTGGAGCATGTGTCCTACCCCTCCAAGAGAAGCTATTTGAGCAGCAGGTTTCTGAGGCACTATGTACACATCCCTGCAGATGTTGCACTGGACACGTTGGGGTCACATTTCCAGTGTTTTCTTTGCAGGCAGGCGAGCTAAAAATGTACTTTCCTTAGAAATGAAAACCTAGCATCTGTTGTCAATGTAGACACAACTCAAGGGGTGTATATGTAAAACACCAACAACAGAAGACATGAGAGACGTTCCCACATAAATCTGTGCCTGGTGATCCCAAAAATCCTCCCTATGAACTGGTCATGTGCTTACTCATTGCATTATCTGTACTGAGAAAAAGTATATTCTGTTATCTCAGTGTAGAACTCACTGCCACGGTGGATTCTATTGTTACTTAGGCCAAGAACTTAGCAGGATTTCTGAAAAGTTCAGATATTCACATGGGGACTGAGACAGGATGGCCATCATAGAGGGCAGTCCAGTTGTCCTCTGTCCTCTATTGATATGAAACCCGACGCCTTTATGTCCTCTATTTTTCACTTCAAGAGAGGACAGAGTAGCAGAAAACCGGAATGCCCTCTATGATGACCACCCTAGACTGAGAACATCCACAGTTGGATTACATACGTGCAAAAATAACAGGGACACAAAACCCTATGTTGTTCCAAATATAAGGCAACCACTCAGTGCAAGCGTTAGACAGATGGTTTCCATACAGCTGGGTACCTTTAGCAGGGCTTGTCCACTGCAGGGCTTCTTCCACCTTTTTGTGAAGTATATACCATTGACCATGGTCAGAGACAGGCTACCTGTCTAGATGAGGTCCCATAAAGGAAGGCACAAGGTGCTACAAGAGTGTAGAGTATTATAATTCTTTAGTGATATCCAGAGGTTTCAGTCAAGATCAGCACCCTCTTATGCTATTGCTTATACACACATGGGAAAGTATTGCTCCCAAGTTTTCAAAATAAAACTTAAAAGACATATGAAGAGTAGGAGTAGTGAGCCAAAGGACACAATCAAATATATTTATTTATAAATTCACAATTCCCCCTCTTTTTATTATTATGCAGAAAGTGCTAACTTTCTCTGATTCTCCCTTAACCTAACTATTTATTAATAAGCTGTTTTTTTAAGAATAGCTGTTACAATGGAAGTGGGTCTTCAGAAGAGGGCTAGGGGAGTGCAGCCCATCTTTCAAGATCAACTCAGGGGAAATGTTTCACATGGAAAAGTAAGCTTGGGGGACAAAGCAGAGATGTTTCACTAAGAAACACACCAAGGAGCAGGCATCCCTGGACAAACGGATGAGGCAGTAACATGGAAAGAATCATAAGCAACCTTTTAGGGAAGGGGAAGAATTCGGAAACGCCTTAAGACCAAGTAGGAGAACTAGCTAGGGCTGCTAATGATGCACATAACTAGCAAAGCAACATTCTTCACCCACAGTAAAATATGGAAAAATAAAAGCAGACTCTTAGAAACACGCGGCTGAAACGGGCTTCCTATGCCGATTCCAGTCCCCTACGTTCATCTAAGCAATCCTCAACATCAGCACAAACACCTATCAGGCACAAACACAGAAACATCAGATGCACCCTACCACATGCCACAGGTAAAAGCAAGGAAGACAAAGGCACAGTCAATGCCTTGCCACAGCAATGACAGAAGAGTAACTAACTGGACTCAGATGACCCCAGGAGAAGGACCATGTCCCATGTTACAGAGGTGGACAAAAAACCCCATAGTCCCTGCCAATCTGATCTGGAGAAAAAAACAATTCCTTTCTGGCCCTAAATTCTGCAATTAGTATGATCCAGAGTAAAAGAACAAAACACTTTAGGTAGGAATTTTTAAGTTTTCTACATACCAGAAAGAGCATCAGTGCACCCCAGTCAGAAAAAGACCCCATTCCTAGCTGTGGCCAGTGACAAATGCTTCAAAGAAAGGCAAAAACACTCCAGAAGCCAGTCCTATTCATGGAAGAGGAAGGAGGGGAGCAAAATTCTTGATGGCCTCTGAAGACACTCAGCAAAAGTCCTGAACCACAGGATTGTCAGAGACCAGATCTGTGAGCATAATCTAGAGTTTAAAATTGACAGGTACGAAGCAGTCTAAATCCACAGAAGGGGGACTGTGCAGCCAGTGTAACAGAGGTGAGAGGGAGACAGACACATGCTTTCTAAACACAAAGTGCTAATATGAGGTAGTACAAGAAAGATATTTCCTCTAGTGTTGAGGAATCATAACAGATGAGTTCTCATCAAAAAGAAATGAGGAAAAATAGTGCCTGTGACACTCAGAGATGGGAGAAGGGTGGCAAAGATGGTCTCTTATTATTTGGCACCTTCCATTCCTCCCCCTCCAACAGGAATGGACACTAATGACAAATAGGCAGAGGGTCTCAAGCACCAAATGCCACATGTAACCTGTTCCTGGACAGGCTGTACATGCCTCAATAGATACATGAGAGATTTGACATTTTCTAACCCTTTAGCAGCACCTGTATTGCTTGTCATGCCAAGGAAGTCTTGTGGAATAGAAATAAATTTAACTGCACTGGAACAGGGGGATGGTGTTTAAAAAGAAGGTGATACAGCCAGAGTGATGGACGGGGAAGATGATCTTATTCCTTTAAACAAACAATAATTGCTTCTGTAACTAGAAAGGAAATGAGAAGGCAGCAAAAACCTATTTTTACTTGATGCTGAGACGAAAATATTAATTACAGTCTAGTAACAATTTCTCCTCTAGTAGCAATCTTTTTCAACTGGCCACAGATATTAATTATAATTTGCTTGTCAAACCTACACCTCTGAAATACTCTATGTGACAGGGACGACATTAAAAACAACCTCAGCCTATGCCTGCGGGTCCTTGGCCAAATGTAGCACCTGCCACAAGGATGCTCCAACTCGGGGCAGCTGAGCTGCCCACAAATGGGCTACAGGATCAGGCCACATATCACTAGTGAAAGCTGCCCTTCTTTCTCCAGTCTTACTGTTCCCAAAAGACATAATGAAAACACAAGATTGTTGGGATTTCTATAAGAAGACTTGGCAGCTTTTTATATTTATTTAGACTTTAAGATATCACTGGAATTTGGGGCTTCTCTCTCTCTCTCTTTATCTCCCCCTCACTAAGAAAAAAGAATAAGTTTTTTGTTCTCTGAATAAGTATTTGTTATTAGTGGATCAGACATGGATAAGGTATATTATTATAACCATGTTTATTAGGTATGATTTACATTGTTTGACTGCATATCATCTTAGGCTGTCTTTAATTTTGTTATACTTTGGGGGTTTTTTTGTTTGGTTTTATGCATTTAGTCACAGTTGGCTGTGTTTTGAACTTTGGAAAAAAATTAATACAAAGGAAATTAAAAAAAGAAAAAGAAAATATTTTCAAAATGATGTGGAAATCAAATCTATCCCTCAGTAATTTGATTTGTAGGAAATGGAGAGCAAAGAATTACAAAGCATTACAAACAGAATGCCTTGAAGTGCATCGTAATTACTTACATGTGCAAATACATTGCCTAGGTTTAGGCATACAGTTATTAATAATAGCAATAATAATTCTCTTCCCTTTTTATAGGACCTTGCATCCAAGGATCTCAAGGCTGTTGGCAAACATTCATTAACTAAACCTTGCCACTCCATGATGTGGTTGGTACTTGTAGGTGTTATTCTCCTTTTGCAAGTGAAGAAGGTGAGGCACAGCAGTCCAAGGTCATGTACACACTGCAAGTCCATGTCAGAGCAAGATGGGGTCAAGAAATGTATAAATGTGTCAGAGCTGCAAAAGGCTGGATTTGATCCTGATTTTCCCAGCAGTTGGGGCCATCTCAATGATGGATCATTTAGTGCAGTTTGGATCATCTCTTCTGCAAAATTTGACGGTAGGGTAGAGTGGGAAGATGGATGAGGCCAGTCTTAGGCAAAACAGGACTAACACCGTATCAAAACTCAAAGCCTCCAAAATTCAGAATTTTCCTCCTGAAAATATATATATTGGTGGTTTCAAATTGAGCTTGGCTGGGAACGGTTCGTTGCACCTGAACCTGAGACTCACAGTAAATTTCAAGAAGTAAATGTCATCAGTAAGGTTCTGAACAACACCCCTGCTGCTCCTTTTAGCATGTAAATGATAAGTCTAATGTGGTTCCAGTGCTGACTTCCCTTCCCTTAACTGAAGAGCATGCTCCCTTCCCTTCCAAGGTCAATGCAGGAACCCAAGATTGTTCTCCTTTTGATTGCTTTCTGCCCACTAGCCAACACTCCATCCCTAATTCATGTATACTTGCATATTTCACTAGATAACCAAGAGCTGGTACTGCTAAGCTAGTCTTGCCCTCTCACTTAGCCCTGAAATGTTTATGTTCCAAAGTGCCACCTGTTGAAATATAGTACCATGCGTACTAGCATACTAGTGTGATTACCTCCCGATTAGGTATGCAGTTGCCAATTCTAGGTGCATAACGCCACCATATTAAGCCCAAAGATTTTTGAATCATAGTGGAGATAAAAACAGTTTGCTATGCATTTTGCTTACCTGTTATGCTTTACATTAACACAAATGCTGGATATTATTTATGTGTCTGGCAGGCTGACAAACCATGCCTTAAAACATTGTTCTGAAGTGTTATAGACTTCAAACACTCTGCCTGTATTTCAGGATCCCCTCAGATAAACTCTGATTGTTCTCAGGACCTGTCAGGTCAATCTGACAAAGTATGACAATGCCAAGGATTTCAAGATAGATGTTCAGTGGCAATCTCACCAGGGAACTATGATCATGCTACAAATACAATTAGTTCTGAATTTCAAAATTCTGGGAACAGGTCACGAAATTTCAGGAACAATTGGTGGTAGCTGCATAAAGGTACTGTATTGTCCAGAATACAGTGTTATACCATCACATTATCAGGGCACATTCACAGAGGCTGCGTCTATATGAGCAGCGGGCTGCGCAGCTGTTACTTTTCTAAGCATGGGGTTGTGGGGAAGCCCCAGATTCTGAAAAACTGTCTTGAAACTCAACATCTCTAAATAGTAGTCAGAATTTATGTGGGGGAGCTAAAAAATGTTATTTGTCTTTTGTCTCTGAATTAAACAGTTAACTAAAAATGCTGTCTTGATACACATCCATGTTTCATGGCTTCTGCTGATTGCCTGCAGGGTCCAGGAAGAATTTTTTTTCCCACCCTTGAATGCATTATTTGGCTTCTGGTTTTCTTTTCTTTTCTTTTTTTTCAGCTTCCTCTGAAACACTGGACACTGGCCAGGGTTAGAGATAGCAGATAGGCTGGGCCATGCTGGTGCTCCTAATGGCAATGAGAAACCTCTCAGGGGTGTGTCTGCTGTGCATTGCTTATTTGCTTGGAGCTAAACTGTTTGCCAGATTTGGGGTCAGGAAGAAATCTCCATCCTGGTCAGCTTAGCAAGGACTACTCTGGTGCTCTGCCTTCTTTCAGCATGGCACAGTCCATTTCCTAGGATCATCTGGGTATATTTTACATACTTTCTTGCCATCAGTGGGGCCCCAAAAAATGATGGCACCTTTGTATTCCTGTGGCACTTTGTACCCCAGTGTGCACATGTGAGTGTGTGCATGCACACACGCATGTGTGCATGTGTGTGTGTGCATGCATGTGTGTGCTGCAGAGGGAGGGGCTGGGGCAGGTGAATTGTACTACCAATACTAAGCTTTTCATGAGTTACTCTGTGGTGTGTGAGGCGGGGACAGAGATGTCCTGATGGATCTGTTTGGACAAAGGTTTATTGCCTGGCTGCCTGACATCACAGGGGCCTGGACTCAATGAACAGGTGGTTTTATGTTCCTTTGTTCGTCTCAGGAAGCTTTTTAAACATGCCACATGATTCTTAAGTACTATTAGAAAAGAAAAAAAGAATACAGGGAAGAATCAAGTCTTTATCATACTTAAAAGACTACAAAGCTGCAAGAGAAAGTCATTTTATTTTGAGGTTTCTTTAGGGGACTTTATAAAAACAGAGAATGTGAAAAAAGAAAGAAAATGATGAGAAAGTACTAGACAGCAGCTGGTCCTTTCCAATTATATTCCACGCATAAAATCCCCCCTGCTATCATCCTCCTGGGCAGGAAATGTACCAGCTATGAAGCCAGTACATGGCCACCTAGGCATTCTCCTGGTTTCTTTCAAGATGTCAGCTAATCTGTGGTGACTGACTAAGGTCTGGTTACAAAACCTGTGACATTCTTCATCTCAGAGGCCCAATCCAGCACAACACTTAAGTTCCTGCTTCTCTTTAAGTACAGGCTTAAGTGCTTTGCTGAAGGATTTGACACTTTAATAAAACAGGTTTCCTGATGTATTTTACTCAGACTTCTGTAGATGATGAAAGTGAAGGAACGTTAGAGATCTATTTAGGTCTCCCCCACATATTTGCTGTTTATTTTCTACACTTCATTCACCTTGGAAAAGGGGATTACATTAATCAGTGTCACTTTCCAGTCCTCATGAATAAGCACTAGGCTGCGGTACTACAAGAAAAATGTTTAAATCCAAGGAAAAACTGTTTTCATTGAATCTAGAAATCATCAGATAAACTTTTGCACAAACACATTTTCTCTAAAACTCTTTATGTTAACCCATACGACAAGCAAAACTTGCATTTTGCCCTAACCTATAACTATGGCTCTTATTCTGCACTCATTGATATCAATCACAAAAATCCCACTGCCTTTAATAGGAGCAAATAGCAGGCTCGGTGTCCCTTTAATCCTTCAGAAGTGAAAGTGTGTCCTCAGAGGCATAGGTTAAAATTTTACCATCTGTTTCAAGCATGCATCTGTAGTAAGATCAGTGGAGCTACACAGGTCAGAGAGAAGAGAATTTGGCTCTAGATTACCATACAAGTGCAGGGTAGGAAGAGGCTGTAAAGATCCACTGGTTTGACAGAGTTAAATACTCACAGCATTAACATAAGCACTGTAAATGGGACAGAAAAAATAAGTGCAGCTCACGGTGGTGGTACTCATGTACTTACAGTGAGACCCTGCTTCTAGGGGGTTAATAGTTGTGCTTTCAAATTACTCCAAGCTGAGATCTGACAAGTAGGCTGCCAATGGAGAAAGAATTTGATTTTTTTTCCTATAAAAATCTATTTCAACTGGATCAGACATAAGAAACCCACCCAAAATGTCAGTTAGTGCAATTGCAGAGGCTTTTTTGTGCCAGCCACTTCTGAATTGCTGTAACGTTTCTCGCTTTTCATTTATAAACGTTCATAGTTTTATACTGGCAATAAAGTCATTACACAATCAAAATTATCTGAAAAAATAAAGGAAAAAGATGACTGCTGGTAGATCACACTTTATAGAGGAAAAGAATGCAGAAGCACATTACATTTACCATAAACAAGGGGTTTCATACCACGACAGTGACTGTTAATATAATTCATTTGTCATATAAATTATGTCCATGGGGAGGTCCCATAAAATTAATTAGGTCAGAGACAGACGGAAAACAAATCAAAAACTTCTCAAAACTCTAGCAAATAAAAGGTTTTAAATACAGCAGCATCAACGAGATCATCAAAAGCTCCTCCTTCTCCTCCCCCTGTTCCCAGGAGACCATCATCAGATTGAGAAATATCTTGGCCTCATCAGCATGAAGGAAATTATAGCAGTTCCCAAGCAGTACAAAGTACTTTTGAAATTTCAAATTTTGCAAGCAATACCGTCTCTCAAATGGAATGGAAAAAAAATCTGGAAATGCAATTCACTAACTGCTAAGCATTAGTCTTATAGATGAGGTTGGTGTACCTGAAGTGCCATCTGCCTATTCAGTACGTTTTGCATTTGTCGTGGGTAAACAACAGAGAAAAGAATACCAATTTTGATTTTAGAAATACTAACCAAATTCACCCTGGTATCTTTCTTCCGAAGTCAACAGCTGAATTTCACCAACCCACTGACTTCACTAGCGTTAGTGCAGGAGTGGATTTGCCCTTGGGTGCACCCTACAGCATACTAGTGAGTTACACTAGTGGAAGAAAGGTGTTTTTATTCTTTTTTACTACTCTTCCCAAAACAGCTCTGTGAGCTGAAGCTAGATTCTGTTTTAGCTGATATACTTGCTAACAAAATTCTAATTGCAGGGCCAAATTTTGCCCTCACTGATCCCTGAGAGTAGTCAAGGACAGGTTAAAGAGAAAAATGGATGGACAGTTGTAAAGGGATAATTTGACCTGTAGTATCTTTGTGACTTATGAAGAAGCATAGGCCAGACAGAACCCAGCTTGACTGTGAGATCTCTGCTTAGGTTTGAGGTTGTCACAGATAAGACAGAACATCTTTTATTCTATAGCTGGAGTCAGTGGCAAGCAAGCATCAACACTATAGTGACAGAGTTACTTTTCAGAGCACAAGTACACTTCAAAGCAGGATTTTCTTTTCACACAGTTCACCTGCAGTCTGAACAATGCTCTTAGATTTGGGGATAAAACAAAACTTTTGAAATGGTTGGCGAGGCATATTTGATTACAAGTCCTAAACACACAAGTGACTGTTTTCCCTAATGTTATCTGACTATTAAGAAGCCATCACTTCCCCATCCACTATTCTATCTTTAGAACTGCCACCAGTCAGCAGCTGTCATGTGACACACCTGCAGAAGCTCCCTACACATCAAATGTAAGTCTGAAGAGCAAGACACAGGTGTTTGCAAAGACAGTGCCTTGGAGTGCTTGTGCATGGATTAACTAGGTCACTGGCTGTCCCTAACATCAGGGAGATCCATGAAACTAAAACCTGGTTGGGAACTTAAGGGAACAGAGAGGTGAGGATTTAGAGGTAGGATCATGAAAAATCCTGGATGTGAGCATCCCCAAACTTCATGAAAACCTGAGTTTGCACTCAAAAGTTCAAGTTAGCCACTACCTCCACAACAGGCCTGATCATCCGTACCAGATACAACCCCACTGCCTGTGAATTCTGGATCTGAAGTTTATGGAATAACCCATCTTTACTGCTGTTCAAACATATTTGAGTAAGTTATGAAGCCCTCCTGCTATAAAATGTGTGTAAAGCAGGCTCTAGTCTAGCATCTTTCTGCATAGCCTTCTGGGCAGTGTCTTGCCACAGGCTTCGGAGCCCTCCGAAGATGTAATGCTACTGTACTAATTAGAAATGCTGGTCTAGAAAGTCCATGGTTGGGGAATCATTGTGCAGGTTTCACTGCCCCTTATTTCACAATGCATGATGAATCCTAACCAATGATACACATGAAACAGTTGCACAACACTGGACAGTGCCACAGGAACTGCTCATCTCACAATTATGAAGCAATAGGGATAAATACAAACACCATGGGCCAAGTCTGTCCTAAATTATACATCTCCAAACCCACTGAGGTCAACTGGATTTCTACTATTAATGCAAAAGAACAGACTGGGCCTTATACCCTATGGACTAGATTCTGTTTTCCCTGAGGCTCTCTCTAGCTTTCAAATAAGGCTATACAGGATATAGGTAAGGGCAGAATACAGTTCTAGGGATCATATTGCCCAGGATTTCTAGCTGCACGATGCATTAGATGAAACATGTACATGAAGATAGGTACTATACTGTGGATGCACAAAAAAGGCTGACTTAGCATGCGATCTCAATTTCACCTTGGAATTTCATTATTTTTGTGGGTTTAGCTCAGAGCTTTCATGCTATTTTAATGCAGAGGGTAGTTGTTTGTTTTCTGCACATACCACAATAATAGGGCATATCACTTTTTGAGGTTAGGATTTTGTTCTGATTTAATTTTGAATCAATTTCGTAAATTCAAATGTTCCATAAAACAAAGACCTGAGAGCACTATTTGCAACTTGGCATCATGCAAGTTGACTTTCTACAACTCTTTCAGTGTTCCTTACTCCTGCAGCACCCTCTACTATTCCAGCCCCAGACAGCTCTGTCACCAAATATCAGTTTATTCTACAGTATCCAACATGCTATTCCAAGAATGAGATTTTAATAAGATATGGCTGGCAGTCATGCTGACTTGTGCAGCGGTTATATGAAAGTGGCATATGCCTGACTAGTGCAAAGACCAGCCTGAAATCAGACAACTCTGTTCCCTCCTGACTTAATAGCAACAGAAACCCAGGTTTTTCAGGTGAAAGGTTACTGAATTAGCCCAAAGTGTAGGTACAAGACAGATTCTGTAGGTACACACATCAGCCATTTATCCATTCCAACTGGATATGGTGAGTAATGTATTGCCAAGGGCTTTTCTGGTGTTAATCAACAGGTGGTTTGGCACCAAGATGCCTGTGTGCTTGTGGTTTTCACCTTTGGTTTTAAAAGAGAAAATGAGATAATACATCTTCAATGCTGCATTTCAAGAGGGCTAGATGGAAAGCAAGGTTTCATTACAGCCAACTCTCTCTCTCTCTCTCTCTTTCTCTCTCTTGCAGTGTTGAGGAAAAATGCCAACCACTGCTGCTCTTGCCATCAAGCCACAATACAGATGTTGGGAAAATGCAAAGAAAAGAAAAAATGAAAAAAAAGTTTTGCATAAATGACAAATGGAATATATAATTACTACATCTGGGGAATGTAAAATGAAAAGGTAAAAGGACCATAAATCAGCAAATAAAGGATGTTGTTGGTATGACTTAATCAAAGGTTTCTCTGAAATTGACAATTACAGGGATGTATTCAAAATGATTCAAGTAAGAGCAAAAAAAAAAAAAAAAAAAAGAACCCAGACTTTGCATAACCTGATAAAGAAAATTTAAAAAATAAAATCCCAGCAGATCTGCAGTATCTTGGGGAAGATGCAGGGAACTTAAAGGGACACCCGTCAAAGACACAAAACATGCACAAATGCATTCTGCAAGCAGCAAAGCAAACAAAACACAGGGAGACAGACAAAAAATGATGTGTGCACATGTTTTACCTAATGGAAGAGATAATGACTGAGATTAAGATGGTACAAAAATTTAATCCATTTCACTGAGTCTGCTTTTGCCCCCCTTCAGGCAATGATAAAACTCCCATGGAATTCAATGATCTGGATTTCTACATATGCTGTGCCTACCTGCAATACTCCTCTAGAAACAGCTTAGTCCCTTCATAACAAATACTCAAGAAAAAGGTGTGGACATTTATATAATTCTGGCTGTAATAAATGTGCGTGTGTGTGTACATATGACAGAGAGATTGCTCTACTGTTCAGTTTGGACAAACATTTCGGAAGTGCCCAAAGTTCTGAAGTTCATCCAATTAGGAATAGCAGAATGGACAGGGCACCAGCCTGGAAGACAGGAGATCTTTGTTTTTTTTCTACCTGGCACCACACTGACCTGCTACATGACTTTGGCAAGTCAATTTGCCTCTCTATGCTTTTATTCTCCCCTTCCACCTTCTCGCTTACTCCCAACTTTCACTGGGACACATTTGTTAAATCATCTAACTGGTACGGAGCTTTGCTGAAGCCAAGGTGGGCCATGAAATATGCAAAAAGGAAGGGTTTTCTTGATGATATCTTTTATTGGACCAGCTGTGCTGTTGGATATGGGTCCATAAAAGAGGTCACAAAGAAAACCCTACATCATTTAGGTGTTCTTCATAATTTCACAACCTACGAGACACAGTTGAGCCAAAAGTCAAAGGGTTGGGAAAGACATCATGGGCTACACATGATGCTAGCCCAGCACTCCCTGGCCCTAAGCAATCCTTCCTCTATCTGAATCCTGTTGAGGTCTAGGAAGGGAATGGGCACAGATACAAATTTTGGCACTGCCTCTCAGAGTCTGTATTTCATAAAACAAATGTGTGATATCTGCCCCTTAATATTCCAAGGGTGGGATTTCTAAAAGTTTCAGCATCAGTCTAACTCTGTTTGGTGCAAGTGGATGGTAACATACCCACTGACTTTGAAAATCATGACTTATACATTTATCTGTTTATAATATTTTCCTTAGAACAGTGACCATTAGAAAGTGGTAACAGTGTTATGAAAAATGAAGGTCCGAAAGAGCTTTTAGGAACCAAGGAAAAATATTTTATTTCAGAAATATTTTTCTAACAGATAATCACTCAGGTTCAGCTAATTCCAAAAAGCCAAAACCAGGGAAGGTCTGACTAGAAATATTTCCTTTGGAAAAAGTTATTTAATGTCCATTTACAATATGAAACTACTTCAATAGGAAAGAACAGTCAGCTAAGTGACGCCTTTCAGAACGGGGCTTTAAAAATGAAAGATACTGTCTCTTCTCTGAAGTGACAAATTACAGTACTAATGTGGCTGACATCAATATGCCACCAATGATCAGATTGGGTCCATGCTCATCCAGGCACAATCCAGGTAGAAACTTACTGAACAGTGAGAAACTTCTCTTAACATGAAAAAAAAAGGTCCGTTAGAAAACCCTACATTCAAGTTTACTGCTAGTAGAGAGATACCGCATGGTTTGGATCAAAGCATTGTGTAATAATATGGACTGAAGATGGGAGATGGCCAGAAAGTAGAGACTTTTTCATGTAAATTTTCACTTTTTTGAAGAACATTTTGTTCTGAACTGAAATGAAAAATCACACATGTGGGGATTTCCATTTGCAATAGCCAACATGGAACTTTTCAGCCTAGCGGGGGGTGGAAACAGAAATGGATGACATCCAGGCTGGCATTCTAGGTGCCAATCATCATAGAAAATAGAACTGTTATGCCCAAACTGACATTTCCCACGTGCCTTTTGTACCCAGGGAGCTTCTCAGTGGAGAATTTTTGCTTTTGAGGGGAAAAACAAAGACAGAACAGTCTCAACCAGCTTCAGGTAAGACCAATCTTACAGGTAAGATTCTTCAGCCAATTAGGACTAGCAGAATGGACAGGGCACCAGCCTGGAAGAAGGGAGATATTTATTTATTATTATTTTTTTTTATCTGGCACTGCACTGACCTGCTACATGACTTTGGCAAGTCAATTTGCCTCTCTATGCTTTTATTCTCCCCTCCTACCTTTTTGCTTACTACTGTAAGCAGTTTTAGGCTTTCAGTACATACCTGCACTGGAAAGAAAAAAGGCAGCCCTGTTTTGGGGGCCGGTAGGACACTAAAATGCCAGTATCATTCTCAAACTGCAGTCAACATCTGATACTGAGAGGAATGGAAAAAATGCAGCCCAACCAAGGCAACACGTTGTCAGTTGGGGAGGTTCGCATGTGGGGGGAAAAATACCTTCCTATCATAAAAGTAACCAGCTTTCCAAGAGCTCCTGCGTAAGCAGAACTTACAGAATGACTGCATGGTCTGGCCTTATGATTTATGGTACACACTGTCAGAACTGGAGTAAGAGGCTCCTATATTCTCACTGTTACAGGGGGAGAGATATAGCTGACCGACCCATGAGCTACCGAGGTTGTAAGGCAAAGTCAGTTCCCTCCAGTTGTTTGGGCTTACAGGCAACACTGTTGAAAATATATTTCCTTTGATTGTTTCTAAATAATTCATGCTATTAATTTAATCACACGACCCCTTTTAGTACTTGGCTCTGTGTACTAACAGTACACATGCAGAAGGGTGCTTGGCATATCTGTAGTGTACCGAATACTGATGCTACATACTTGGATTGTATCAAGAATTGATACTCATATCATTAGCACACAGACACCATTTGCATGGAATATAGCAAGGAGAACCTTTGTAGTCCATTCCCTATAGCAAGTTATCTATGGCATGCGAACACTGCATTTTGGAATAGTAAAATAGAAGGTGAAGTTCGCTCCCCAACCATACTAATGTGATCCTGTCACTACTCCTCCTCCTAATGCTGTCTGGCAATCCCCCAGTTTTCAGTCATACTGTTTGCTTGTGAGAAACACTCAGGAACTGTGGTGGTTTAGCTATTCGAGCAAACAAATCAAACCTGTATTTTGAGATAATGGTTCAGGAGTTAATGGAGATCATAGGAAAGGGGACAGTGTCTACTCAAGACATGGGCATCTTGATGACTAATCTATACAAATCAGTGCTGCTGGCCAATGTCCCATAAGGGAATGGAACTGGAGGGGTAACAGGTCATCTTAAGTTTCAGTCTAAAACTGCCTTTCGTTGGGGCAGCTTCACTAAGTATAAATACAATATATTCAAGCAACGCAGCACCCCCAACTAATCAAAGCCTTTTTCTACACATTTTTACAGCTTTTGCATGCAGTTCTTCAGTACTGGAAGGATAATGCTCAGGGTTTGAAATATGGGATGGCTTGGGGGCCTGAGCCCCCCATAAGAGATGAGAGCCCCCCAACCCCACATATGAGATGAGAGCTCAGGTGGCGGCAGCTCCTTCTGGCTGCCACTGCTGCAGATTCCCCCAAGAACCTGAGTGTAATTCAAACCCTGATAATGCTAGCACAGTGATTCTCAAGCAGGGTGCTGTGGCACCCTGAGGTGCCTTGAGATCCTTTCCTGGGTTCTTGAGGATGCCACACAATGTTAGCACCAATAGATGTACAAACACGATTAACAAGATAAACCCAAAGATTTCAAATAGGAATCTATAACGTCAAAACGATTCTGACCTGTTGTGGTCTTTCTGAGTTATTTGTAATAGAAGAATTACTTTATTATGTCTTCTGTAGCCAAGAAAAGTGTGAAAGCTTAAGAGCCGGGATTTTCCAAGGGGTGCCTCGAGTCTAACGAAGGGTCCCTTGTATCTAACAAGGTTGACAGTCGCTGTCTTAGCAGTTTCCAAGTATAACACTGGCTGTGATGCCCCAATATATGGCTTAGTCGGCTGTTTTTATTACAGGTCTTGAAAGCCTTTAGATGTTTCCACTATGGTACATGGAACTGATACTAGCTCTCAGCTATTGATGTGAGGCTTTGCAATTTTATATTAATAGTAGCTATCCTCTGTACTGTAGAAGGCAGGGTAGAGATGCACCTTACAGACTAACCAAATCAGAGATTCAGTTAATCTGTAAAGTGCACTTCTACCTCCCCTCTCCCTGACTTTTGAAAAACAGGGTCACTACCTCTTTATCCTCTGCATTACATTATTTTCTTTTAAAATATTATTATTATTATTTTAAGGAACAGCAATCAGTGACTGCAGAGACTCCAGGGCTGTATATATGGGCCTCAGCTGCTAAGTCTGGATCCAAAACTGTATCTGCATTTCCTTTGAGCTTGGAATTGTTCACATTGTACACTTTAGGTTTGACCTGGCATCAAGATAAATTCCAACAAAGAACACTGACTCCAGATCTAAACCTCCTTGGTACTTGGGGTGCTGGACAGAGCTGAGTACACAATTTACAATGAATAAATTATTTAACAAATATAAGCTCATCTCTACTTCTCAAGATTGTCAACAAAGAAATGATCTATTCTCCACCTAATTTGTATGATACATTACTGGCAAATTCCCTCAGTGAAAGAAGTCTAGAGTATTCAAACTGTGAACTGCAACTTGTACTGTGCTGGTGAGTCATATGCTTTTGCATCAAGACCCTGATGGGGCAACTTATAAAACTGACTCGACACAGAGCAAATTGAGAACTACATGTTGGATTCTTAAAATTAGCAATGATGCTAACAAAGGGGGCATGAACTGCAAATGAACAATTCAAAATTCTCTTTTTGGTGAACACTTTGGCTCTGGAATAAAAAAAAAATCAGCTTTTTACCAATCCAGCATTAAAAATCTTGTACTTGCAAATTTTCAAGGGAAGTGAACACAGAAAAACAAAAAATCTTTTAAACATGTGACTGAATATCCTTGCAAGACTGCTCCTAATTCTACTGTTACTTGGGACTTAATGAACTGTACTGTACATACAGGTCAGGACAGACAGCAAGTGACAATTAAGATCCTTTCCTTCACCATAACCCACAAATCTATCCTGCAGTGAGAGGCATGAGATGATGGGAGGGAAAAAGCTGTTGGCTCAAAGTAGACCACTTCTTTGTCCACCAATATTACAGAGTTCTAAAAGTCTGGACAGGACAATGAGAGGCCTTCATACAAGCAGAAACAAAATAGGTTTGAAAAGGGCACAAAATCATTCTCATCACAGCAGAGAGAGAATGCGATGGTAAGAGAGGGCCCACCCAAATCCTATCTTACATTTAATGCTCCTTGCCTGGCCATTTGCCTGCCTTAAAACTACCTGGACCAAGGAGTGGTACTACTGCCTTTTAAAATTGAGGGAACTGAGTGCTGAAGAATTCTGCGCATGATAGAAAGTCTGGTCTTAATCTTCAAGGCCTTAAATAATAAGGGACTTGGGATCATACTGACTGCCCCCTCCATAAACTACTGCCATTCTTACAGAAAGAAATTCACTTCATTAGCTAAAGGTTGTAAAAAGGCCACCTGAGCCTTTAATATGAAGCAGGTATAGAGCCAAGAGATAGTACAGGCCATGGAAATTGGAGCAGCTTTCACCAGAAGGGAGAACTGTGGCTGACCAGTCCCAGGCTGAAGCTTTGTAAGTAGTATCAAATGCCTTCTGGGTAGCAGCACCTGGACTGTAGGAGCAAAAAAGCATTGGAAGTCCCATGTTTTTCTATGTGTCTTCCCCAAATGAGTTGATTGTCCTGATTTCACTTCTCATGGACAAATGTGGACAGGGAAAGACATTAGTAATGGTGGCAGAAGCAGGAAGCAGAGGAGATGATGGTGATTTACAGACCAACTTAATGCAACTCTTTCATTTTGTATCTGATTCTCAGATATGATGGTAAAACATACTGTGGATAGATAAATTAGAGGGAGAGACTATGGTGACGGGTGCATTAGAAGTATCTAAGATAGATGGATTATCATTGCTTTAATAATGTCAGCAGTTCGCAGCTAAATGGTCACTGTGATTTGGAATTGGAATTAGAGAAAACTTGAGTCAAGACAGGAATGATCAAGTAGGAAGCAGCAGCACAGGAAAATGCCAGCACCAGGGAGGTAGAGGATATTGAGTCTAAGCTTAGCCACTGAGGAGGAACATGTATTTGCTCACAGGCCTTTACACTTTTTGGGTGGGTGACAATGGAAGAAAAAGAGGAGGAGGAAGATGTCTTTCCTGGGGCAACAAAGATCTCTAGAAGTGTCTACATTTCAAGCAATGCTGAGAATGTCTCCTTTGTTCCTTTTCCTGCTTTGTTTCTCTTTAATGATACCTTTGCAGTGAATCCCATTTGTGAGCTGCTCTGATAAATGCAAATTTTAACTTGTAAGCAATACTTTTCAAAATACTACTACATTTGAAAATGAAAATACAGGAGCCTTAGGCATAGGGTCGTCTCAGTCTCCTCAGCTCTTTAGTGTACAGTGAGGCATACTATTATTATTTGTGGAGTACCACACAGGACACTTGGTACTGTATACACATATATGCCAATAAATCTCTTAAGCCTCAAGAAGTCTACAATTGACTTAGAGTTTTGTAAATCATTGATTTTTTGGTTTGTTGGCCAAGCCAAAAAATCAAAAACAACAACAACAACAAAACCCACAAACTCCTTCCTATTGAACAAAATGTTTCTGTTTTGTTTTCCCCTTCTTAAATTTAAATTACAGACTTTTAACGAGTCTCAAAACTTCATTTTGGAAAGAAAAGTTGAACGGTTTTGTTTAAAAAAAATGCCAAAGCAAAATTATTAGACTTTTCCACAACAGGTGTGAAGATATCTCTCTATAGCTATATCTATATCAGTTTTTCTTAACTATTGATACTTTTGTCTGACCGACATCCATGTTTCAGCAAATAAAATAAGTAATCAAAAAAATCTCAACCAGCTCTAATACTAAGGGCAAAGTGGTGGGTTTACCAGCTGCCTACATGTTCAGGGGTTAGTGCAAAGGGTCCTGTATCAGCAGTGGCTGCTGGAACCCATTTCTTGGTGAAGTTCAAGCCAGCAGAATGCATTTGGGAGTGCACTCAGCTGTGCAACAGGGATGAGGGAATAGCCAAATAACTCACACACATGGTCATAGTCTCTCCGGGGAGTCTGTTTAATGAGTTGTGCTCAGAGTACATGCACTACAGTTCGGCCCGGCCCCTGTACCAGTGTTTCTGCATTCTCTTTTCCACCCCTCCTCACCCCACATAGAAGCAGTCAGTCTGGCTGCATGATTTATACAGGCAGGAGACATGGTCCTATTGAAACAGTGAGCTCTTCACAATGAGATCTGTTTCCCACTGGGATCTGTCTGTACAGCACCTAGCATAATGGCCCCCTGAACTGAGCGGGGACCTAGGCTCATCTGTACTACAAACAACCACTCCTTGACCATGGTCCAATCGCCAGCTGAGTTCAGCC
>NW_005841947.1:1398675-1429485 GCF_000455745.1 Alligator sinensis
TCTTTACTGGCAAATAAAACTAAAATGTCAAGTGAAAACAGGGTGGTACTGCAAGTAATGGGAAGCATTCAATTAAACTGCAGCCCAGGTAGATATTAGTATGGACCTAAAGTTTGTCTCTCTAGTGGGAGAAAATGTCCATATATTGGAATGGTAGAGGCCTCCTTGTCCTTTGGTTTTTCAGGATCCCTGCTGCTTTCATGGGATTAAAAAAAAATCCTTAAAACTTGATAGAAAATAAACAAATAAAAAATAGAAAATGAAGCAACAGTGAGAACTCTTCCACCGCAATGTGTGACATGGAGGGCTGGGTCGGGGGAGAGCTTTCAGAGCACAAATGGCTGTCACTGACTATAAAGTTAGTCACGTTTTTTAAGACACCGGGGACAGAACTGAAAATGTGCCCCATTATGTCTTGAGATGAAGCTCCCTGGGTACAAAAGGCGCGTGGGTTATTTCTAAGCTCTTGTGTTAATTCACTGAGATCATAAAAGGCAGAACAAAATGTAGACTGAGAGCAGTGACAGAGAATTCCTCCCAGAAGGTTTGTGCTGGGTGGCTTCTGCTGGACAGGCCTGGCCCTCTAGGCCTTGTGCACCCAACAGCCCCACCGATGCTTTCACCTCAGGGCCACTCGTCTTTCCCTCTGGCTTCTGCATCTGAACTGACAAAAACATATTGCTGCTGCTCAGCTGCAGGAGACACCACTTCCCATTCCCAGTCTCCAATCCCCTGAGGCTGTGCCAGGCCCACCCCCACCACCCCCCTCCTGCTAGCAAATTGTTAAAGGTTTACCAGCCATGCTGAATGCTAGTAACGTGATCGCATCACATGCATGGGTATCACTTGCTGTGAATGATTCCCTTAAAGACGTGAGCCCCACACCCCTCCCTCCAATGCAAAACTGAAGCAGCAATTATTATAATTAAAAATAAATCTTGTCCCTGCTGATTGTCTGTACTTATTGGACATTGCTTCTATCTTGCCAGCAGCATCACCAGCATGCACCGAGTTCCTGAGCTTGTTTATTTTCCCTTTGCCGTCTGCTTGAAGCAGTATGAATGCCCCCCATACTGCTAACAACCTCTTTGGAAGCATTCCTCTGTCTTTTAGCAAGTACCAGGGTTGTTTTAGGAAGGTGAAAGAAACAGAGCAGGCTAATGTGTTCTGAGGACAGGAAAAGGAAAGTTGGGTTCAGATGCAGTTCTGCTTGGAGGAAGGAAAAGCTCAGGATATGGGTTGGATCCTAGGTACAGTGCTAACAGGAGTGGAGTAACACTTAGAAGCTTGGCTCTGGCTTGCTTTCACAAGCTGGATGTGGAAAAATAATGTGCTTCATTTGACTGTTATGTCAAGTATGTCATTGTCTTATTGGAGAATGTCATGACCCAAAAGGCATGATTGTGTGTGTGCGCTTCGGCATCAGAATTATCCACGTTAAGTTGCAGAGCATTGCACGGGAGTTTCCTGTAGCAAGAGGAGACTCCGGTGCAGGGACCAGTTTCCCACCTTTTCTGCAGCTTCTTTTGCAGAGTGCATAGTTCGAGTTGCAAGAGGAATGCACGGTGCAAAAGAGTTCCCGCCACCGGTATGCAAATTTGTTCCCCGTGATTGGCTAGTGCTAAATTATTCACACGTGGCGGCTAGCGATTGGCCTGTTAGCCGTATAAGAGGCTTGAGCAGTTTCCGCCCAAGCCGAAGAGGACTCCACATCCATCTCGTGGAGACTCTGGGTACACGGCAGGGTAATAGAAACCCTGTGTGAGATCCAGAGGAGCGCGGCGGCCTGATCCACCGCCCACCTCTTCCTGTCTTCAAGCGCGACTAATATAAGACGTATTTACGATTTCTACATTGGTGGCCTGTTCACCCAGAGCATCCGGAGCTCTGCACCGTGGAGCCTAGCAGCCTCCACAAGACCGTCTGTGTTGTGTCTGTCTGTAACTGCAACTTAATCAAGCTTTCCAGCCTACACCATTGCCATCTCGGTGTAAGTAAACAATCTTTTAAACTACCGATACGCGTCCGTGCCTAATTCCAGAGCGAAGGCCTTCCCTCTCCGCCCCCACGTGCCCGGGCTGCTGGCCACAGCCCGCGTGCAGCACGAAAAAGGGCTTGGGGCGCTCCCGGCCCGCACAGAGAATAGTTGGGGGATCACAGGAGGGTGTTTCTAGACCGTACTGGAGGACGGACATAGAAATGATTGGTTCTATCTCATAATGGAGGGGCTTCAGGTGAGGGGGTACTGGTTGGCAATGAAGCAGGGGTTACTAAAAAATAGCTCTGGAGGTCATAAAGAGGGTGAACTCTAGGCAGCTTTACTCTATTTGAACTTGCTTTCTTGAGGTCCTCCAAATCTACACCCAAAAATGCAACATTATTGGGAAAAAAATCCAGATGGGAAGTGCCACATCTAACCCGCTTTGAGCTGTTCCTTTTGGTACATGTGGGCTGGTAAGGGAGATGATTCTAGTAAGTCCAGAAATGCAGATGTTTAGAAAAGGAAGAATCTATGCAGACTTTCACACAAGCTTCCTTTTTCATTCTCCTTCCAATTCTCTTTTGAAAACCTCCATCCCAATCCAAACTTCCAGGAGCCACAGGCACTCATGTCTATGTGTCCTCATACCACAGGCCTGACAATGGCCTGCATGACAGGTACAGTAAAAGCAAATATGACTGCTTCCTTGCAGACACCAAGGGATCTTTGTCTGTGATGCCCCAGCAAAGTGAAGGAGAAATTAAGTACATGTTTGTGAAAGTTTTTGTTTGTTAAACTTCCCATCCCATGGCAAAAAAAGAAAAAAGAAAAGAAAAGGTGACATTCTGCCCCTCTTGAGTTGTCTGCTAAATCAATGACATTTCACAGGTGGTATCTGAACTCAGCATTAAATTCATTAAATTCATTTGATGCAGGTAAGTAGGATGGAAGCTGGGAGGGAAGGAAGATCTGGATTTTGGAGATTTTGGACCTGTTCCAGCTGTTTTGATTTTGAATATGACCCAAGCCTAGAAAAGGCCTGTCTGCCACTTCTGATTTGGAGCTGGTCAAACTCTTGCCACAGCAACACTTCTCATGTGATTTTTTTTGTCCAAGATTTCACTCTTTGGAGCTAATCTCTTGCAAGGTTTTGGCCCTGTGATATCCTAAACAAAATGCTCTTCCATATTCAACTGGCTCAGAAGCAAAACCAAGTTTAGGCCAATTCTGGGTCAAACATAGTCTCAACCAATCCTCACTGTTAAATAGATTATGCTGTCATACTGCTTTCATCTTCACGTTTT
Source organism: Alligator sinensis (assembly GCF_000455745.1). Taxonomy (NCBI): domain Eukaryota; kingdom Metazoa; phylum Chordata; order Crocodylia; family Alligatoridae; genus Alligator; species Alligator sinensis. The sequence goes on from NW_005841947.1 coordinate 1,401,961, forward strand.
ATAACATTCTGCTTGCAGAATACTTATGTGTATGTAAATACATAAATCACATCTGATAAACAAAGAGGACCGGCTAGAAAAGAGAGGGGAGGAGGAGAAGGAAAAAGAGAGAGAGAGAGAGGTCAGATACCTACCAAGTGGTTTGTCTCTAAAGTGTTGCCAGTTGTGAAAGGACTTGACGTGCTAATATCCGCTCATTCAGACTCTTACAGACATGCTAAGAGCGTGACGGCTGGCAGGCGCTGCATTTAAGTGCTGTTACTGAGGCCCCCAAATATTGACAGAGTGCCAGACTCTAAGAAACTATTGATGTATGCAGCCGGCCGTTGCTCCAGACACCTCTCAGACAGAGTCTTTAAATGTCACAGATTAATGAATTTTCATGAAACGGAGAGTGAGAGAGAAAGAATTAAAAAAAAAAAATCCCACAGCACCCACATTAAAGCAACCTTTATCCCTATGTGCAACTCTGCTCCAAAGAAGAGAGATCACTGGTAGACGATAAAGGAGGATAACAGAGTGGGTGTGGGATTGGGGAGGGGAGACCTATGGTATCATCCCGTGCATCCATATGCAAAGGCAGAATTTGGGATGAGGTGGAATTTGAAAATCCACAAACAGAGGTTGATTTAAATCCAGGTTTCACTTTATCCATACCCACATAGCCACAAAACTCCAGAAACAGGTTCAGTCAAAAGGGTTTTCATTGGGATAAAAACTGTCCCAAACTTCAAAATTCAAGCCTGGATTTTGAACAGTCCTAAGCTCAGGACTGGCCAAATAAAGAGGGTTTTGTCTGAAGCCCCTCTTGATGACTTGATATCATGCTAGATCTTAATGAAAAAAACTGTCTAAAGTTATCTTACATAATATTTATATCACGGGATAACTATATATGCTGATTATTACTCTTTCTGCATTTATACCAGTGGAGTCAAATATGTACGAAAGAATTTCAAACACTATTAAAATGTAATAATGCAAAATGCAATCAGAGCAACGACAAATCCTATGCACGAGACATCATTTAAAGAAGGGAGTGAAGGGATGATGCATGAAGAGGTAAAAATGTGCCATTTATACCCAACTGCATTTAAAAATACTGCTTTAATGAACTCCTCTACCTTCAATATGTTGGAAGCATGGCTCAATGTGCCATTTGTTTCATTGTTTACAGAGACACAGATGTTAATTCTTGCCAGGCTGGATTGTCCTCATGTCCCCCCTGAAACCTTCCCTCTTGAGTTCCATTGAATGCAGTGACACCTAGTGGGGTGTTGGAAGAGATCTTTAGCTTCTGGCTAGTTTCTTCCCTCCCCCACCTCAAATGCAAATCCATTTGACAATGGCTAGCACAGAAAATGCAGCCCTGCTGTAAACATAATAGCTAGGATTTGAACAGGGGTCCAGAGCAGCTCAGAGGGTATTTCAAAAGTAAATGAAGCCCTATATTAAAAGCCATCCATTGATTATGGGTAGATTTGCCTGACACTGATGTACAGTATCACTAAAAGTAACTATCCTACACCCTGGGGAAGGAGGGGGAGGCTTAATTGAGAACGTTTCAAACTGGGTAGCTGTGTATGATTAAAACCCCTCAACTGCATAGTTTTCTAAGGTGGATAGTGGTCCCTTCTGTATGTATATTTGTAAATATTTATAGGCAAGTAGGAATCCATAAGCTTTGCTAACAGGGAAAGACCTTGTGGTTCTCCGGTTTCCATTTTCACTGTGGAAAAGTCAACTCTCTACTCTGAAAAAAATTATCTAAAGATGCTCTCTCTCTGGCCACATGAGGTTTGCTGGTCACAGCAGCTACAAAAGTTCATTTTAAGAGCAGGGACCGACAAGGACAATGTTCAAAAGAGTTGTTGTTTTCACGTCATCTGGCCAGTTAGATTATTTGTGATGGACTTTTTATTTGTTGCTGCTGTTGTTGTTCACTATACTGGGAACTTACATGGAAGGACTGATGCATCCTGTCACCAAAGCACAATATTTTATTTTTAAACCACGAAAGCTTCTCATTTGATTGTTAACCCAAATGGAAACAAGTATAAAAATCTCTCTGACGTTGAGCTCTACCTATTGGCGTCACAAGTGGTCTTGGTTTTTAACAGCATTGTGGCTTTTGGAAGTCCCATGTGCTTGAGAACATGGTTATTTACAGTCGTTCCCACCTCAGCTCTACAATCCGCTTTAATGAATGCCTATCAAATACTGCTGGGGGAAAGACTGTACTCAACCATGTACCTACTCTTGGGGTTCACACACATAGCAGTCAACTTTGTACCATAGACCCAGACAATCAGCCATTTGCATCATCTACTCCAGGCATGTGAAACAATGCCCTTAAAAAAGACTTAATGCCACCTGCTGAAGCTACTGAGATTTCTGATGTATGCAGGCAAGGCCACAAATGGGTATTTCAAAATTGCATGCGTTTCTGCTTCAAAAATCCCATAGGGGTTCATTCCAACATAACAACCTCTATTCCCCTCTATGCGGCACTGGTCAGACCATAGTTGGCGTACTGCGCCCATTTTTGGGTGCCACACTTCAAGAAGGATGTTGATAGACTCAAGAGGGTCCAGAGGAGGGCCACTCGTATGGTTAGGAGCTTGCAGGACAAGCCCTATGAGAGACTGAGGGACTTGGACCTCTTCAGCCTCCCCAAGAGAAGGCTGAGAGGTAATCTTGTGGCCGCCTACAAATTCATTAGGGGGACGCAGCAAGAGATCGGAGATGCTGTGTTCACCAGAGTACCTCTTGGGGTAACAAGGAAGAATGGTCACAGACTGACAGAGGGCAGATTTAGGCTACATATCAGGAAAAACTTCTTCATGGTAAGGGTGGCCAAAATCTGGAATGGGCTTCCAAAGGAAGTGGTGCTCTCCCCTACCTTGGGGGTCTTTATGAGAAGGCTGGATAGGCATCTGGCTGGGGGCATCTGACCCCAGCCCTCTTTCCTGCCTATGCAGGGGGTCAGACTCGATGATCTGTTGAGGTCCCTTCTGACCCTAGCATCTATGAATCTATGAATCTTGCCTCCGTCCCCACCCACCCACACAGGTTGTCAGCAAGGTTTACACTGGTGTGATCTTCCACAGTGCTATGCAGACCTGAGCCCAAAAGCTAAGCAGATGAGCTGAGAGCAGCAGCATGCAGCTATTTCCAGAGTGCCAGCTACCCTTTGTGGACCAGGGGGCATATGGGCTATGCTAACCAGCATTGGTACATGTCAGATGACCAAGCCCATACATATGTGATGAAGCAATATGTCAAAGTATTTCTACTGAAAATGTCTTTTTTTTTTTAAATAAGTGCAGATCGTCATGGGTTACTCATATCACACGTGGTTACATAGACTTTAATACCTTTACAAAAAGTTTTGGAACTGTTGCTTGAACAATCTCTATTTGTCCTTCTGTCTTTCTCTGTGTTGACCAAACCAGTATCCTCTCTCCAACAGTGGCCAATACAGTAGACATTTTAGAGGGAATCTCAAGAAACCCCACACTAGGCAGATTTTTGCCTCATGAAAATTTCCATCTATCCCTCAATAAAGATTGACTTTGATTAAAACGTCCTGATCCAGGACCCATCTTCCAAAATGTGCGAGCAATTTCTGTAATTCTGGCCATCCACAGAAATGCTCAGTCTCTTTCTAAACCTTGTTTTCTTTTCTCTCTTAAGCAACCACGTTTCCCAAAATGCTGCAGAGTGGAGTTGAGAGCAGCAGTTAGCTGAGCTCTTTTCACGTGTTATTTCCTTGAACTTCACTTCATCTGCTCCTGCCTCCCAGACAGCACAGCACACTTCATTCCCCAGCCCTGTGCCGGGGAATGACAGCCTCGTCACAAAGCCAGTCTGAGGTGAACTTTGTCATCACAAGTGTTGAACGTATCCCCGGGCAACCCAAACTCTCTTTCATTTCCAAGATGAAACTGCACAGGTTTTGGGTTTCAAAGAGAGCTGTAAACAACAAGCATCCATGAGAACCCTGGCTATGTTTTCAGGGGAATGAAGTGGGGTTAATCAGACAGACAAGCAAGAGAATTATAGGTGAGCTTGTTAAAAAAAGAGTAAATTGCACAAGTCTGTAAGTGGTTTCAGAGACAGCACATGATTTTTCAGTGGACTTCTGGCATTTGGACCAAATAGAGGGCTGGAATACATGGACATAGCAAAATCCTGTAACTTGCCAAAGGTCATGCACAAAGCACTGGCTTATCCTGGTATTTCATCCCAGCATTATGCTGGCTCTCCCAGGCCTTTCTTGCAACTTCTAGACAAGCTCTCATGAAATCTTTCTGCTGCTTTCCCCACAGAAAAACAATGCTAAAATCACTCCTTTCTTCTGCATCCCAAACCTGTACACTGAGGCTCTAGGGCTGGGACAGTATAGGCTGGACGTCAGTCATGATTGGAAGTGCACTGGTATGATGATATGGGACTGAGGGCTTGAACAAAAGGGATTGCCTCATGAAATAGTGTACACGTAGGCAGAAGGAGGGAGAAAAGGTATTATAGCATCATAGAAACTGGGTCTGGATGAAACTTCACAGGTCACCGGGTCCAGCCATCTTCCCCCTATTTAAGATTATCTCATGGACTATTATTCCCCCAACACTAAATTAATCCCTTTTGTTGTCTCTGTATTCCTGCAATCAATGAATTAATTCATTCCCTGTAATCACATCTTAGTAGTGTTGTTTAAAGTCCATTTTTTTCCCCTTTTCCTTCCCCCCGCCCCCAGTTATAGACAGGTCGCAATCAGCATGTGCACACCCCTGCTTGTTAAAAATCACACCTCTCCCGCTGACTTACCACTCTCTTAATCAAAAGGGCAGGAGGAAGCAGTTGGGATTCATTCTTTGGCTCTTTTTTTAACGACACAAATGTCAACTTCCTAAAAGGATGTTTGGCATAGCTGAGCTCACTGGTGTAATGTACAAAGTCGGCATGATCAAAAGGTTGCAGGGCTGCCCACTGCTAAAGAGGAGGAAAAAAGGGAAACTGGATTCTCTTCTGAAGTGTGAAAGAACACGAGTCAACTGTTGCTGTTAGAAATTTCATATATATTGAAAAAGCAGAGTGGGGCCCAAAACATAGGTGGAACTTCTAAGTTCTTCTGCATCCCGGGGTATTCTTCTCAACATTTGCTACCTATAAGAAAACTGGGGATACAAGTTGCTATGGGATGGTGAGCATTTTGTTTTCTGTGTATTGTAACTTTAAATGATTTTGTCTGTGTGGAGAAAGAGATAGCAGTGGTTTTGTTTGGAATTGCTAAAGCTTGTTATGCTGGACACACACACAGACAAAATCTGTCTGTCTGTCTGTGCATTTTATGCTGCTGCCCTTCACTGTGCTGCTTTTGTTCTTCCTTGCTATTGTTTTCCTTCTCCTAAATGGTTGTTCTGAACTGATAATTTATCAGTGGCTTATATCCCTGGATGAAAATATAGAAAAGGACACTGGATGTCAAGATAGCTTTCTTTTGAATTTTTAAAATATTTTTCCCTCTTAACAGTTTTTTTAAATGATTCCTTGAAGATTTAAAGATAAACCTGCTTCTCAATTGAAGTGGTTTGTTTATCAATATTTTAAAGTAACCTGGTTCCCCTTTCATGCTGCTGAAAGTCCCTGGATTGACAGCCCTGAGGAATGATGCCTTTATACCCACAAATTAAGCTCAGTCTCAGCACAAGATACCTCACCCTGCTTTTCTCCTGAGCCTGACTGAACAGACAGAGACCTTTGTATCTGCGTGTATGTATGGAATAAACCCCTAAATAAAATCTTTGAATTGTTGACCTTGTAGCTGGAGAAGGCCAATGACCGAAACTGTCAGCTCTGATGTGAATACCCATGAACTGGAAAGCGGGACAAGACCTACCAAATTAATTTCACCGGGCCACCAGAGCCATCAAATTAAGAATAATTTGGGGGCATCCCACCCTAGGTTGGATATGGTCAAATCCCTAGAAGTGAAAAGGTTCTGTCCCCCATGCCAGATTCCTTGAACGTTTCTCTTCATTGCTATTTCAAGTCCAAACTGGTTGGTTACTGTAGGCTTGATTATGAATACTGATTACAACAATTCATTTACTCCTCCTCCTTCCTGAGGCAAGCTCCTGCTCTTTTAGCCATACCATGTTTGCCCCATTTTACTCTGCTCCTTAAGAGACTGTTCAAACCTCCCTGTAGAAGATCAACAATAGAGAAGAACGCTTCAGCTGTCCCATTGGCTTCTACCAGATGTCTGAGCTCTTAGAGGCCTTCTAGGAACAGCTGGCGATCAGAACACTTTGTGTTAATAACCCCGCAGTGAGTCTGGATTCAGTTTACCAGGCAGAAGAAAACTCACACCATAGACTAGAAAGCTCTTTGCCAATCTCCATTTAGTAGAGAAAGCTTAATTATAGATAGGTTTCAGTAACCACCGCACCAATGGTGAAAGAAGTGAAAGCAACCAGGATTCTGCAGAGCGTGTCAGAATCGTAATGGAGATTTGCAATTCATTCCAGAGGACGCAACATCTAATTGGGAATAGGCAGGTCAGTATTAGTTCCCCAACAATGGAATACTTCAATGGCATAGTCTACTATGGAAGAAAGAGACTTGGGGGTCATCATTGACCACAAGATGAACATGAGCCTGCAACGTGATGCTGCGGCTAGTAAAGCGACCAAAATGCTGGGTTGCATCCATAGACGCTTCTCAAGCAAATCCTGGGACGTCATTCTCCCCTTCTACTCGGCCTTGATGAGGCCGCAGCTGGAGTACTGTGTCCAGTTTTGGGCCCCACAATTCAAAAAGGATGTGGAGAAGCTTGAGAGAGTCCAGAGAAGAGCCACGCGCATGATCAAAGGGCAGGAGAACAGGCCTTACAATGACAGGCTGAGATCTATGAGGCTCTTCAGCCTGGAAAAGCGCAGGCTCAGGGGTGACCTGATGGCCACCTATAAGTTTATCAGGGGTGACCATCAGTATCTGGGGGAACATTTGTTCACCAGAGCGCCCCAAGGGATGATGAGGTCGAATGGTTATAAACTACTGCAAGACCATTTCAGGCTGGACATAAGGAAGAATTTCTTTACCATCCGAGCCCCCAAGGTTACCTGCCATCAGAGGTGGTTCAAGTACCTACACTGAACACCTTCAAGAGTAAATTGGATGCTTATCTTGCTGGGATCCTATGACCCTAGCTGACTTCCTGCCCTTCGGGTGGGGGGCTGGACTCGATGATCTTCCAAGGTCCCTTCTAGCCCTAATGTCTATGAAATCTATGAAATAAAGAAGTGTGAACACTACTATTTATAGTGTTTCTTTGCCCCTTTATTATGTTTCAGAACATAGATGATAATATAAGAACATATATGCTAGTTATAAATGAGTCGTGGTGGGAGAAACAGTGTCAACTAAGGGACAAAGTACTAGACTTTGATGTAGAAGAGCTAGAACCTATTACTAGCTCTCTCACTGGCCTACCAAATAAGTGGTAGTTACCTCAACTAGAAGATGAAGAAGAAGATGAAGAAGGAGAGAAAAGAGAAGAATCTGCAAGTTCTATGTCAGAGCTGGGTATTTTATATTTCATTATTTTACATGGCAAATCATGAATCAAGAAAAAAAGATCAATATGAAAACACGTTTTCTTTTAATAATTACTTTAAAAAATAAACAAATGATCAATGGGTGTTCAGAGGAAAAGTTATTTGTGTTCTAAAGGAAATATCAGACCGGGTCTGTACCAGTAAAATAAAATATCACAGGACCCTGAATGTACGTGGGAGGCAGAGGGGGAGAAGGGCAAGCAGTTATCCCAACCTTGTAAAGTTCCTCACAAAGCAATGAAATAGATCATTATTTGTTTAGAACACAGACACCAAGGGGGCTGTGGAAATTTCCTCTTTCTGTTAGTTTTTCTAATATAACTTTATGTTTTCCTCACAGGCCAATGAGTAATTTTAATGAATACCAGACACATCTTGTAAGACAAAACTAATCTGTCTGCATATTTTAATGCATATCATATAACACATCCAACATATCCACTTCAGGGTATCAGCTGACTGCTGCAGGGGTCAGGAAGGAATTACTCTCTATTCCCAGTGCTTACTATTGTACAATGGGCACAAGTAAATTATCAAAGGGTGGATTTCTTTCCCTGGAAATCAGCCCCAAAGGCAGGAGGGTAGATTGGGTGGAACCAAAAGTCTGCTCCAGTACAATAAACACTTTATTCCTCATGGATCTTTTGAGCCTTTTAAAAGGACATGTTTTAACTTCTCAGATTGTACACTTTCACTTAAACGCAAGTTGGATGAAATCTTGGGAGCTTTCAGTAAGCAGAACACAAACCAGCTGGGGCTCCCTGTTAACTTCCCCCTGCCCCTCCCCCAAAACACTGAGAGCCATCACTATCCAAGGATCAATTCCTAATTCTCCAAAAAATATAAAAATGTGCTGCCTCTGCCAGAACCCATTAATCATAAACTTCTATTGCTTTTATTTTAGTATTAAGCTCATCTTTTTGTTCAAATCTCTAATTTTCCACACTGACAGAGGAGTTCTCTATACATCATTCAGCTCTACCTGCTTCCTAGATACACTCAGAATTAAAAAATTCATTCAAGCCCATCCAACCTCTTGCTCACTCAAACTTGTGCCTTCCACTAACTTTGATAGATATGAATTGGTCTTTTTGCCCTGCCAAAAGCAAGTCATCTTCTCCACAAAGAACATGTGTAACTGAAAAAAAAAGATAAAAAAATGCAACCAGCCACTACTGCTTTCTTTTGTGTCTCTGTCCTGTTGCAACAGAGAAGGTAAGTTTAAATGAATGACAAGTTCATTGGTAACATCCAATAAGAACAGCTGCAGCATCCGTCAAACCAAACACCAATGCAGACTGAAGAATGCAAAAAAAGCACTCACACCATTTACTCTTCTACTCAAGCTGGAAGTTTCACAAGGAAGTCATACAATGAAGAGACACTGCTCTGCTTGTACACAACTACAAAAACCTATCACCACTTGTTTTAAGTTCTTAGGGGAAAAAAAAGAAAAAAAAAGGCAAATATTGGCAGCCTGAATTATCCTTGGAGATTCCATCTACTTATGAAAACTAGTTATGTGGCCTAATGATTAGAGCTGGGGGCAGGTGGACAAGACTCCTTGGGTTCTGTTTAGATTTTGTCACCCAGTAACTAGGTAGCCTTTGGCAAGTCATTTCACTGATCATTGCTACAGCTCCTCCATTATTAAATTGAGAACCCTTCCCCTTTAGCACTATGAATCAATTAAGCCACTCAACCTACCGAAGTCACTTTCTTTCAAAAATGGGGAAACTGAGGCACTAAGTAGTGATGTGATTTACCCACTGTGTCTTCTGTGGTGCCCAGAAACTCAGGTGATGGGCACATCAGAAAAACCATGTACTAACTAGGTATGATTTCTATTTTGTAATAATCCATTATTTCAATAATTAAGGTTTGGCCCAATGTGAGAGGAAACAGCTTTTGTCTCATCACCTTTGGACGGAAAACTTGTAGATAAACTAAGTTACAGACTCTACAGCCTTTTGCAACCAATCTGGAAGGTTGTCCCATTGTGATATTTTCGAAGAGGAGTTGTGTGTGCGGTATGTACATGCATATGGTGTTTATAAATTGTTTCTTAACTTTAGATATTTTATTCATTTTTCCACATGGTACAAGCAGAACACGCATCTTTGTTGGATAGACACCAGTGCAGTAACATAGCTTTACATCTCAGGCACGCAAATTCTGCGAGACCAAAAGTGGCATGATAGTAGCGTGCCAGGAAGACAAGTATCTAATGTAAAACATGTACCTCCAAGCACTCATCCCCTCACAGAAGGTGCGCAGGGTTCCACAAGTTCAGCTGCACAACATGGAAAAGATTTGGGCCACTTTCATTGTTATTTAATACCTAAATGCAACACATTTAAGCTTTAGGTCCTAATATGCAAACACCCTATTTGGAACTCACTATATGCAGGAGCCTATTGTTTGTAGTCAGCACCTCCACCTTAAAAAGTGAGCCAAGAAAGAAGTGATCTTTGGCTCCTGGGTTTCAGCTTTCCAAAAACTGCTTGATAAGTACAACCTTGTTGCAGCATCACCTATAGTAGGAGTCAGACACAAATAATGGGCTAAAAGAATAGCATAGCCACAGCTTCTGGTTCTCGCCAGCATAAAAGCAGTGGCACAGTAACGCTTGCAACATCATCTCCCACCATCAGTGTTCTGTAGACTATTGACTTGCCGATAGCAGGCAGAATTACACAGATCCACTCCACTTTACACATATATCACTATTTTATTCAAGTGGATTCACCACCAACAGGAAATGGTCAGCATTGAGTTAACATGCTTATCTACACAATAACATGCAACCCATTGCATGCAGATGGGTAATGTGTACGTATGTGGAGCCAGAACTCAGTCCACAGAGGAGTTTGTCCTTCCACTGCAGCCCTTCATGTCTCATGCTTAAACAAAGAGTATTTGTTTAATTTTACGCTACCATTTCATTAAAATTACACTGCTGTTTCAGGCATTGCAGGACAGTGGCTTTTATGAAAGAAAGGCATCAATTTAATTGATTTTTCAGGACAATAAATGACATAGACAGCACCAGAAGCAAAATAATATGTTTTTTTAAATGATGGAAATGTTACTAATTTAACTGAGTGCCTTTTATGTAGAATTTAACATGGGGGCATGTCATTCTGTTCAGGTTAAATTTAAGAACCATAAAAAGACAGGAAAGGAACCTCAAGAACTTGTCTAGTCCAATCCCCTGCTCAAGACAGGATCTTATATCTTAAACCATCCCAGACAAACATTTATCTAACCTGCATTAAAAACTGTGGAAGCTGTGACCTAGATAATCTGCAACCGCTCTAAATAATCTGTTCCACTGTTTAACCACCCTCAGAGTTAGAAAGTTCTTCCCCATATCCAATATGTAAATTTATCTTGCTGTAATTAAAGGTCATTGCTTCTTGCCCTGTCCCTTGTGAAACAGAGTACAGTAATTGATAGCCATTTTTTATAACAATCCTTTTGTATTTGAAGACTATATCACATCTTCCCTTCAATCTTTTCTTCTTCAGATTAAATAATCCCATTTCCTCCACCCTTTTTTCATATCTCATGTTTCCTAGCGCTCTCATAATTTTTTGTTGCTCTCCTTTATATTCTCTCCAATATTCCTGTGTCTTTTTTTGAAGTGTGGTGCCCAAAACTGGATACTGTACTCCTGGTGAGGACTCACCAGTACCTAAAAGAATCGCTTCTTGTGATTTGCATACAACACACTTGCAGATATAGTCCAAAGTGCTATTATCCTTTTTATTACAATACCAAATTATGAATTTATATTCAGAATTTGATCCATTATAACCCCTGATCCTTTTCTGGAGTACAGCAGCTTAACCAGTCATCCCCCATTTTTATTTGTTCCTCCCTTTGCACACTTCTCATTGTAGCATTTCATACTATTCGTTTCAGACCCTTTTTTTGAATTTGTCAAGGTCATTTGAATCCTAATATTTAGCTCCAAAATGTCTGCCACTCCTCCCCCTGTGCCCCTATGCTTTGATGTCATCAAAAATTTGCAAGGTGTACACTCAGTTCCATTATCTAAATCAATACTGAAGATATTGAATAGTATCAAACCCAGGACAGACTCCAGAGATACCCCACTTGCTCCCTCTTCCCAGTTTGACAATGAGCCATAATTACCCAGCATGATATGCACCAGTAGTTTCAATGAGGCTATATTTACAAAATTATTTCAATTAAATCAATATTAATTTTGCTCCCACTAGTCCTTTTAGCACCTAGCCTGCACTCATAGATCGAAAAGGAAATCAGCAGAAGTGATTCTCATCCTCATAGACAGGGATAAAGGTTAAGAAAATCTAAGGTCCAAATGTTAACCAAGGACACGTCTACACATGCTGTGGCTGTTTGCTCCCCAGGGACAACTAGCACCAGCATACCTTGCGCTGCTGCTACTTGTCCCTGGGGAACGCCTGTGCCACGTGCACTCTGACACATGGCAGGTTACCTCAGGTGGAATAGGGGAGGCTAGGGGACCTCCTGGGGGCCTCCTAGGGCTGCAGCAGTGGCAATTCTGCCATGTGGAGTCTGGCTGGCATCCGCAGCACAGCTCCAGTGCATGTTGCCCATGCGTGCGCTGCTCCACTTTTTTTCTCCATGGATAGCCAGGGGTGAAAAAAGCCTTCCATACTGCTCCATTGCAGCACGGAGAACAACTAGAAGAGTGGTATGTGGTGCTGCAGACATGTCTGCGGTGCTATGTACTACACAGCTGTGCTCGTCTGGATGTGGCCCAAGTGAGGGTACCCAAATTGAGACATCTAAGTTAGGCATGCATCATTAATAGGTTTTTGTGCAAATGCTCTTTCAGGTCAGACAGAGTCTCAGCCACAGCCAGGATTAGATGTCAGGTTTCCTGATTTAAGGTACAATTGATGACCTGAATGATTAAATAAGAATAAACAGAAAACAAACCTTTTGGCACCAAGACAAAAGGAAGTATCCTTACCACTGCCATAAGGCAATCCCTGAAAATGAGTTTCTAATATAGAGGCACACTTTTACTACTCACATTATGAGAGAAGGGTAGAAGAGTGGAAAACTCTGTGGTGGTTCCTATTGGGCACATGCACACACACACCTTATGCTAGCACAGAAGGGCACTACAGAGGTGACTAAACCCATCTACTATACATGGATAAAGCAGACCTATATGCAGACCCACTCCCCTGCCCCCCACCTCACTCCTCTCCCCCTACACATGCACATACAATGAGAAGGTGCAGAGATCTGAACCATATACAGATATACACATCCCCAGAGAGCCCAGGAATCAGCTGTGAAGTTTGGATTTAGATCCAGACTCAACTAAAATATGCAGAGATGAATGCAAGATTTTGGATTAGACCCCATCTCTTAGCTCAAGTTATAGAACCCTGGAGTTGGCTACCCTGTGTTGGGCCCAAAACTGGCCCAAGACAGGACTGATCAAACTGACAGCAAAGCGAAAACTTTTGTTTGAAATGCCTTAACTTGTATCAATTTGACTTTGGTTCCACATATTAACTTTCACTTTTTTTATTTGCTTAATTCCTTCTGCTCTAATGCACCAGGGAATGCTTTTAATGAGGCATGGTACAAACAGGAGATGTGCTGTACCATGGTGGATCACAGGTGGCACAGTACATTTATTTTCAAATGTGCAAGGGTGTACGTCTGTTAGCTTACAAGTGAGAAAGGTCAGATATGTCAGCTATGATGGCAACAAACAGCTTCACCAGTGATCATCAACGTGTTCTTCCTTTCTTGCTCACAACCTGCCTTAGTGTCCTGAGCCCTGCTGGAGTGAAGACTGAGTACCTTCAGCTGCAGCATCAAATATACTTCTATCTGCACAAGAAGCCTCACCTGATCCTGAGATTCTCACCTCTTTTATCCTCCTGCCCCCCAAGCCACTGAAGAAATGTATTATTTATAGGCACATAGATGAAAACATTAAGCATATACATACGGGTGTGCATGCCCTGTGGGGGCGGGGAGGGGGGGCAATTACTGCTAGGCAGTAATTTCAGTCTGAAGTTCCTATGACTTAAATAGCCACTTGAGCTCTGCTCTTGCAGTTTACGATGTCAATAGAAACCCTAAATGAAATTACAGCCTTCTGATACGCAGCAGGGTAGCTTTTCTTTGTCGTGTAATATACGCGGCCAGGAGAAATTGCTCTATATATGGAGTTTCACTAAAGCAGAATTTATCATAAGAATGTTCCCACTAAAACATGATTAGGCTTCTTGTTTGCTGGATAACACGTCTAATGACTCAGGGTGTGCATGATAGCCATGTTTCTGTGAACTCAGACATATGCCCGGAGGTGAACTGGGCACTCTGCTGACTCAAAGCACCAGCTATTTTATTTCCACCGTAATTTACACCTGTTTTATTTTGCCAGCAGTATAAACCCATGCTAGCGCTGGAACTCATGTCTGTTATAGGGACTTGAAATACGCATCAAGGAAAACAAACAAACAGTTCAGCAACAGGATTTTTCTGACAAATCAGATCACTGCAGGATCTGAATCAACATGAAGTGATTTATCCTCCCCAGATCCCATAGGGTAGAAGGAAGAATCTTCTCTATTTTGCAGATGGGAAACTGAGGCACAGAGAGGCATTAAGTGATTTCCCCAGTCGCACACAGAAAGAGCTGGGATTAGAATTCAGATTGTGTGAGGCCTAACCCAGCTTCCTTTCCAATTGCAACAATGAACAACCCCTACAACAAGGCCAGGCCTCCTTTATGCTTATTTCCTTGCACCTAGACATTTTTATGGCTCATTTGTGTGCTTAAATTGAGAGAAATGTGACACACTCTTACATGCTAGACAGTGGCCTAACACAGACACCTGAAAAGCTCCTTTAAGTTATCACGAGTTGGATATCTGAAAAACAGCACTCCTTTCTGAAAATCTTGCCTAACACCTTCAGAAGAAAAAGCAGATGCTTAACTAGCAGAGCCTAAACTACTGCAGTAGTGACCATGCTTCTGTGGGCCTTAATATGACTGTAACTTCCCTTCTAGTCATCTCCTAAGGCAGGGGTGGCCAAACTGTAGCATGAGTGCTTAAGTGGCAGGGGCAGCCTCTGTGTTTGGCACATGGGAGATTAGGGAGAAGACAGGCAGCACAGCAGCAGATGGGAGAGGAAGAAGAAAGCAGAACAGGAGAGCAGGCAGAGAACACAGGGCAGGAGGCAGAAAGCAGTGCAGCAGATTGGGCAGAGGGAAGGGATCAGAGTGACAGTTGGGGAGGGTGTGGGGCATGCCTGCCAAAAAGGTTGTCCCCCACTGTCCTAAGGTATGCAAGGGAGAGCCCCTATTCTTCTTATGGCTGGCATAAGAGGGGCTCTACCTCTCTGGAGACTAATGGGTGAGTCCACTAGGAAAATGGGTCAAAAATAAGTTTAAATCTGTTAACTACCCTCAACATATTCTCATCTTCTTTCCTACTTTGGGTGCATCATGATGCCCTTTTCCTAGATTTGTAAATGCTTTGCTTAATGGAAATGTGGTAGTTAAATATTTTGCATACGGGTAATATTAGATAAACATACTAATGTAAAACTTAGCTTTTTGTGTAGATAAAGTGCTTTTTCTTTAGTGCTTTATACTGTTTAGGTTTTCTATATCATTATAATCAACTAGAATTAAAGAAACTTCACCCTTTTCCTTCAGTAATTTCCCTTCTTACATTATATGTCTTGGATAAAATCTACTTTCACTTTCTTTTTTGATTTACTAGTATGGCTGTGACCCTGCCATTAAAGTATGGCTTGCAGTGCAAAGCTGGAGACAGTGAACTTCAAAGCTATTATTACATTTCAGAAGTAGGCTTTAGATGCAAAACTTAGATGACAGATTTAGAATATCTTCATGCTTCCAAGGTGCTCAGACTGAGGCTTTTGATTTGACCCATTTAACAGACATGGTACATTTACAAAATTTGACTCTGGAACCCGTTTCAGATTTTGTATCTCCCAAGTGTTCTGACGGTGTATACTCGTAGGCAGTGGAAGGACGGGGCTAACAGGGCTTAGTCCCCCCACAAATGCAGGCAGCCAAGATGAGGGCTCCAGGCAGCTGCAGCAGGGCGGGGGGATAGGGGTGCACAGAGACGAGCAGCCGGATCTTGCAGCCCGGCCTGGCCATGTGTGGAGCAGCACGCAGCAGGTAAATGTGTGGACAGGAAGGGGCACAAGGGAGGGAAGGGGCATGGTGTGTGTGTGGGGGAGGGGTGGAGATTGAGGCCCCTGTGGGAGGGTGGGAGGGCACTGAAAAGGACCCCGGGGCAGGTTGTGGGATGCTTGGATCCCGGGCAGCTCATCCACAGGCATGGGGGGCTCCCACTGCTGTGTGCACCCCCAGGGCAGGCACAGGGGGCATGTGCCCCCCGGATCTGTGTGTTGGGTGGAGGCAGCTGCCACTTTGGGTTGAGCTCTGCACCCCGCTGCTGGTGCTCAGCCCCCCCAAATCATATTTTCTTCCTCTGCCTATGTGTATACTAGTCTATTTAGCATCCGCCTCTGCACCCTGGTTAGGACTAACACAGATATAACAGCTACAAGTTCAATAAACATTTAACTCCAAACAATAACCATTCTGCAAATGATAATGGTGGCTTTGACTCTGCTGCATGTGAATGCATAGATGGAAAGAAACTAATGCTTGTAACACTGCCTGGAAATCAGACTATCTGGGTTCTATTTCCAGCTCTTCAAGGAACTACATCTATTTCTATGCCTCACTTTTACCCTGTGTAAAATAGTAAGATTTAGCGTATTGCTCTTTCCAACATTCTTAGACTACTGAACGGTGAGTACTACTTCCTATCATATGGAACCCCCTGAATTCATAGAAAAAAATTCATACAGAAGTATGTGTATAATCTTTTCTGACTGACCTTTGAAAGCAAATGTGCTAAAATATTACTCGGCAGACTGACACAGATAATGAGATATTTCACCACCTAACTTTTTGGTAGCATGGGGAACAGCTCTAGAAAAAGGTGTAAACAGCACATTCAAATAGTCCCTAAAAGCACAGATCTCAATCCAATCTTTGTTATTTTTTACAAACCACTTGTTGTCAGTGATGCTTGTGATTCCAGAGTATCTGACAGTATCAGCTGGCTCATTGTATGAAAAGTGGGACCCACCTTTTCTGAGTACATGGCCAGACAAGGGTATGATCCTTCCTGCTGGCAAAATCCCCTTGGCTAAGGGCCTGCAACACATGAGCAAGACAGGTAGGTCTAAGGCACCGCAGGCCAAGGAGTTGGCTTCTGATGCATCTCAGCTGATTCTCAAGGGGGCAAAGCAGCAGATGGCAGGGAGGGCTTTGGGGAAAAAGGGAAACCCAAAGCTGTGGAAGGTCCCTGGGAGTGTGTCTCGGATGTATACCCAGGCTGCCTTTTGGGCTAGGGGATGTCACACCTTCCCACCAGCTCCCTGAACTGCAGTCAATTCAGTTTAAAATGCAGCAAAGAATATTACTGAAGTTTTCCATAGTACATGGTATATAAATAAAAAGAAAGACAATTACATTGTTTTCCCCTGTTACTTCTGAGGCCTGCAAAACGAATACAGTAATTAAATAATTTAAACACCAAGAGGCTTAAAACAACATAAATGTTCTTAAAAATAAGTTAGATGTTGTTTTAAGCACTGCTTTCGCATTTGCAAAGCCCTGGTGAAAGACACCAGAGTGACAGCCCTTGACTCTGAATTCCTCAAAGTACCCAGAGAACAAGTACTGCTTAGCCAGAAGAAGTTTCCATTCCAGAAGCATTTTATCTTTTTGACTATCTGGAAAGAGGAAGTAAATCAGAGATAGCCTTCAAAGATCAGATATTAATCTAAACTTTCCTAACATTTCTGGGTGTCCAGAACATCCTAATGAAGTAACAAGAACCAACCAACATGCTTGAATCGAGATCTAAACTGAAAGTATGAGATGCTCTCATCTGTTTGTTGGTTTCACTGCATTATACAGATAGAGGGCCAGAAGCCAAGCTCAGATCCTAATCTTTTTCCCCTCAAAGTTTGGGGCTGTTTGGACTCCAGCCCATCTCCAGAAAATTGTGACTGAACTATGATATAAATTAAAGTAATTTCATGTGTATGTAGTTTTTCCTTTCTCAGTAGACCCAGACAACCTGGATGTGGCTTTTGTGAAAAGCTACAGTTTCAGTTCAGGTTCATAGGAAGGTTCCCTAATGTTTTTTGAACTTAAAGAGCAAAACTGAGCCCAGTTTTAAAAAGTCTATGGCCAAAGTTATGGTTTTGTATGAAACAAACATGGAGAATTCACAGTTCCCTATGGTTCTGATGCAAAACCAGATGCAACTCAGAGGTTTTCAATGGATTCCACTTCAAGCTTTCAGGTTCACTTAAACTAAAACTGCAACTGAAACTGTGGGAGAAACTGAGAACCCCACAAAAAGTGAACCCAAAGAAAATATCTGTAGAAACTGCCACGCAGTTAAACCACCAAGCCTGAAATGGTTCTACTTATTGGTTATAAAACCCAGTAGGATATATGGCTGACTTTCCATACAGAGTTTACTCATACACTGATGGGTGGCTGTTGATGGCTACAGGAGGTAAGTATCTGCTGGTAGTGGGTACATGTCCCAATGCACCTGCTGAAAGCCTCCAAGGCAAGAGCAAGAAGGGAGGGGAAGATGATGCTTAATACTTAATATCCCAGGTGAGTTATGCTGGCACCATTGAAGATTTTGTTCCTATGCCAAGGACAACGTTTCAAAGAACGGAATAATACCTCAAGATGCAGATATTTTGACTGCTCCCCAGTGTTTCTTTCTCTGTTCCTACTTTGCTAGCTGTAGCAAATGTGCTCATTTCTTGATATCAGATAAAACGTGAGATGTGAGGGGAGGAACAGAACCACCCATGCACTTCCCTGGCCTGTTCTGGCACAATAACTATCAAGGGTGGAGGAGAAGCAGTATATCTTTAACAAGGTGGGGAGAGAAAAAGGAAAGCAGGTAGAATTTGGGGCTGGACACAAAGAGCTAAGTCTCATTTCTTGCTCTATCACTGACTTGCTTTGGCTTTCTATGCCTCAGTTTTTCCTGCCTGTAAAGTGGCGATTATTCCACCTCAGTTCTTTGCGGCAGGTTGAGAGGCTTAGTCCATTAATGTCTGCGTAGTATTTGGATACGTAGTAACCCACACCATTATTATTTTCTCCTTAGCTTGCCACTTCCTCATATGAACTTGAAGGAAAAAGAAGGGAAGGGAAAGAGCAACCCGCCAAAAAACCCCTGGACCAGTAGTTTATAAACCAGCTAGCTCTTCCTATTCCCAGAGGTGGACTTCACAGAAGCATTTTCTTTTACTTTGCATCCACAGCAGAGTTTCTTTTCTGCTTGGCTGGTCAATAAGGTATTCAGAGCATAATGTAAATGCTTAAAAGACAGCAGCATGAAAACTTGCCAGATAGAAACTCCAAGTGAAGGATTAACATTTTTTGCTCTCCTACCCCCAACACCCACATGCTTACCCAGTCCTCTGGTGTCCTCTAAGCACCTTGTTAGCTGCTGCTTAGTCTGACACCCACTGGTGGCAGCAGGAAAGCCCACCACTGCTAAGTCCTCCTAAAGACAGGATCTCTTGAGTCTGTCCCTGAGCTAGTGAAGATGACGTGCGGTTTCCTCAGCTCTACAAAAGCTGCTAAATGCTCCATCTTCCAATGTGATTGTTGTTGATTTTTGTTTGCTGGGGGGAGAAAGAAACTTGACTTTCTGCACTGAGGCAATGTGAACAGAATCCATGACACATCAAATTCTGGAACCTCACCACTCACCAGGGCTGTGGGTCCTGATCCAAGCAGTGACGAAGGAGAATCACCTCACCGACTCTTGAGCGTGACAGAGCTTGGCTGCTAAGTTCCCCTGCTCTGATGGGCTTTCTGAGCTCGCTGTGTTCCAGCGTGAATGCCGAAGCAGAGATATTTGGGAGGGGAGAGGTGGAAAGGAAAATCACTGGAGGCTCTTACGATCAAACTTCCATTAACCAAGAGGAAACATCTTAAAAATAAACAACAGCAACAGAAACAAAACAAAACAAAAAAAATCCATCTCGTTCTGCCAGAGGAATGCACATTATTGTCTCTTGACGGAAAAGTTTACACCATACCAGAAAGCAAAAAGCAGCCGTGTCTCCCAAAGTTACCTCCCTCAGAAAAAAAAATAGCAATCATAACAAGAATTTATTAAAAAAAAATTGTTGGGAAGTTCATGCAATTTCCCAGTGGGAAAACAAAACTCTCCAGATTCAACAGATGTCACTGTTCCAGAATTTCTTGCCTTAGTCTCTTAAAAGAAGTTCTTCAGAACGGATCATTACTGCACTATTAGGGCATATTCAGAAAGGAAGTTCAAGGCAAGGGGAAGGAGGAGGAAGGCCAGAGAAAATATATAGAGGTACTGTTCAGCATTGTTCTCTCTCCCCACACCTCAGCAGCACTGAGATTTATGGGCTAGCAAGGGAGCGGCCCAATTCTCACCACTGAAGGCAGGAATTCTACTGCTTGGCAATGTTTTCATCATAGCATAGATCAAAAGTGAAATTAATTTGGTTATTTCAGCACAGTCCCTGGACTCTTGTCTAAAACCAGCGCTACTGTACAGCTCGGTACAATTTGTTGAAAGTCAGCAGTCTCTGTTCATGAGAGGCTAAAGACTGCAATAGCAGGGTAACGCAAGTCAGGTATCAAATGCTTTAGCAGAGCTATGGTAGGAGGTCAGGATCACAAGAACAAAAGAATACTACAAAGCAGATTGCCAGAACTGAGAAAATCAACAAAGACATATGTGGGGTCGTGGCTGCAATAGCAGAGGGTGGTGCAAGGCAGGAGTGAGGGACACTGGAAGAGCTGTGGGGATCCCAGGGGTGGAATAGCAGGAAAGCTGCAAGGAAGTTGGTAATGGGGTGGAAAGGGGAAAAGGACTGGAATATCAGGGGGGGGGGGGGGGGGGAATATGGGGAGATTATCTGATGATGCTGTGAAAGTGTGATCCACTGCACAAACAGTAGAGAGCTCTGTCACTTAAGACTGAGGGCATGCCTACACAGCAAAATATAGTGCCGTGCAGTGATATCCAAATTAGTTCTAAATGATGTCACATGAGGTACTGGGAGCAGTCTAGCCATATTAACATAGTACTCTACCTGGGCTGCTATACCCTGTTTATTGGTCTCAGCAGAAGAGATACACAGTACTCACACATGCTTTTCCTGTATTGTTTTTTCAGCTCACTGTTATCCTCAGCATGCATGGCTTCACCAGATACAGATTAAAGAATGAACATTCTTAACTAAATTAAGATAGACTTCTGTAATAGGTGATATATAAAGAGGGAGAGACTAGCTAGATAGAGGCATGTGTAAAAACAAAGTCAACTTTAAATGAAAGTTTTTTCACAATACTGGCTTAGACCTTACTGGCTTAGACTTTCTTTGGGAAGCTAGTATTGCTAAAGCACTTTCAGCCCTAACACACGAAGCTGATCTTAAAAATACAGTACCAGGAAGAATTTTAAAAGACTTTGCCAAAGGCAGGATAATCAGAATGACATCAGTGCCACACTGCATGAGGAGCAGTGGGAGAGGGAAAACTGACTCCAATCGATCATGCCAGACTAATTGATAAATTGTAAGATCTGACCATCTGGCTGATGCGTGCTGATAGCAAATGGTTATTAATGGGTAATCCGAATCCAAAAGCACTTTCCCTCCAGCACCACCCTGGAGTGACCAGTCTCAACTCAAAGATCAGTTTAACAGCCTGCTAATCTCACTGTCTGCATGGAGATGCTTCATTAAGCCTGGTCAGATTTCAGTTTCTTCCCCTCACCTGAGCCCCTCACTGATCTGTATCATGCACATCCACTGGCACCATTTCAGTATACTTTTAGATTTTTCTCATAGTAGATATTGATGGTTTTCTCACCAACAATAGCCTGGACTTCACATTCACCATCACATCACCAGGAATCTCTACAGAGAGTGCGATGCCTTCTCTTTCTGCCACTAGTTTTGCTGAATGGGTTCTAACCTCCCAGACACATGCAGATCACTGCTATGAGTCCACTGCAATCACACTTTGTAGTCCTCTAGGGCCTCTGAAGCCAGTATGGCAAACTAGTTCACAAGCATTCATACTCTCAGCCTCACAGTACTCAAATCCGATACTGAATATCCACATGTGTGCCCTCATTATGTAGACAGGGGCACAGAGAAGCCCCCTGTCTCCAACTCCTCCCTCCCCCTCCCTCTCCCGGCAATCCACACTGTTAAAGAGGTAGTTAGAGCAGAGTCATGTTTTTACAGGCTAGCATGCGAGTGGTCCAAAGACTGTGATTGTGCTTCCACATCCATTAGCTACTCTCATAGGAACATAATATAAGAGCTGCCATTTACTGGGTCAGACTATTAGTCCATCTTGCCCAGGATCCTGTGTCACACAGTAGCAGAGAGCAGATGCTGAAAGAGATCGAAGTGGGTATAACTTGGGTTTTTTCCTCTGTTCCTCTCTCATAGCCTCTAGCATTTAACATCTAGGAAGTTCTGATTCAGAGGCTGTATCCCTAACTCCCGTGCTCAATAGCTACTGATACACTGTTCCTTCAAGAATCTGTCCAATCCTTTTTTCTATCTGGCTAAACTGTCAGTTTCCAAAACATCTGGTGGTGATGAGTTCCACTCTCATAGTTATACTTAATTCTTGTATCTGACACCTAGATACAGGGGGTGATAGGTGCAACACAGCTAGATTAGATTAAACATAAAGGCTTTCCAATAGCCTTCTTCCAAAGTAAACCTAGGTTAAGATTCCCCCCACCCCTTGTTTTGCAGGAAGTATTAAAATGAAACAACCCCTTGAAATATTTCTGTATTAAAAATAGGTCATGGATGCAGAAGCAGTCAGTAATGGTTTGGAGTGGGCAAGCAAACAATTTTCATTTGATTGTGCCCTTGTATTTGCAAGTAGCTTTTCTGCTGTGACCCACTATACTTACCCTGTCTACTGCTCTAACCAGCAACATGCCTTTTTAATCTGCCTTCCCGGGGTCTGCATTTGATTACAGCATTCGTGTTCTATTTAGATTCTTTTGAATCATGCCCTGTGGTGCTAGCACGAAAGGTGTTATTTATAAAATGAAATTCTGTTGTATTGCAACTTGGATTCAAAGAGGACAAGTAATATTAAATACTTACTTTATTTAATAATATCCTGGATTTATTAACTCAATTTCCTTACCAGATTAGAGATGGTAGGATGGAGGGGGTTATTAAGTAATAAACAGGCTTCAGGCACCCACCTCCCTGTATAAAATATATAATTTAAATCATTTCTATTTTAAGGGCGAGGATGTGGACCTCTGGCTCAAGATGATGGCTTTGTCTGCAAAGGACATTACAAATAACCACTGGTTGGAACTTGTTGCCCTTGTAATACCAGTACAATGACTTGCATCTATATACTCTAGCCACCCCAGACAATTTATAACTGATGTTGCACTGGTTGGTAGCATCAGGGAATAAGGACTTCATCCCAGTTCCATCTGAACCTAATGCATGGTACAGTTGTTTCTTCCCAGTGTGGACAGGAAGCCATAAACTGTGAATCTGTGCTAGTTTAGCTGATTCTCTTAACCTCATCCAGCAATGCAGCAGCTCACCAACATGAGTTACTCCAAATCTTCTATTTCCTTAACAGTGGCACTGTGCATTGGAAGAGAGGTGGCTCAGGAGTCCTAGTATGCATTTGTACAATCTCAGGTGAAAAGCAAAAGCCATAGGCAACACATCAGCTCTGTCAAAAACAATATTCTAAATATAACAAAGGACATTTTTTTACTGTTCATGTGACTATCTATATTTGAACAGTCACCTGCACCCCTTGATCTTAAAATGTGTCAAGCAGGCCTACCTCACATGCAGGTTCTTTTTTTCTTTTCTAAACTCATTGTTCCACATTTTAACTTCATCCCAAGCTCCCATTTCTGTTGCACCCTACAGGTCCCTTCCTCTCTGGCAGGTCTCCTCCTCTGCAGCATTCATTTTGTCTGGGAGGCCAGGAGCACCCCAGGTCAGGACAAAAGTTCTTCCTCTTTACGTCGGTGTATAAAACTGTCAGTGTGTCTAATAAACACCTTGCTTTCACCCAACATCCAAGTTGCTAGCCAATGAAGAAAGTGTGGTGGATGCCTAAACCCATGTCCCTCATGTAGAAAGTCTGTGCAGTCACGTAGTGCTTCAGGGTAACTTTCAGGATGTTTTTAACTCTTATACATTCATTTTAGCAGTACACAGTGTTCATGTTATAACTGTAAGAATCACTACGTTAAACCAGAACACCTTCACCCTCAAATAAAATTCTGCATATTTTCTATGAACCATATCTTAGATATGAATCTAAACTACAAAGTTCAGATCTGTGCCCAAATCTCTTCCCCTGTGAAGCTCAGAGTCATTCAGCTATACAGTTTTTCTTTCAGGCTAAACTTCAAACCCTCATTGTCCAAAATGCTTTGCCAAACAGGCACAGCTCACATAATCTGCAATCTGTCAGGTCCCTAAACAGGACCTGTGTCTGACACTGGGAAGTGAAATGGTGTCAATGTTTCAAATGCCACAGGCATGGAATTACCACTCAGAGGTGCTTGACTGTTAAATGCTTTCACCCCAGATCTGTAGCATAGTTCACTCTGAGTCACCAACAGCCAGAATCATTAGATTAAAGGTGTCACTCAAATGAGACAAGCTATGGCTAGAGAAAGAGAAAATCAGATTTTTAAGTTGTCTGCTAGATTGAAAGGAAAGTGTCACGATATGTTAAGTGGATATTCATGTATTTTAGACCCTGGTACTTCAAGACTGTACCTCCTGGCTGAAAGCTCCATGAGGCAGAGATAAAAAATAAAGCATAACAATAGTACCTTTTTTTTTTTAACCTAAATGACATCATTCATAACGATGCCTCAGTGAAAGGTAAAATCCAAACACAAGGGCTAGGGACACACATTCCAAAAGCCTGAGCCTGAATTGATTCAATCTTTGTAGGTTAGTCTAACCTGGCTAGGCTGATCTGGTTTGTAACTGCACAGACATCCCAGAAACATAGGCATTTGCCTGCAGTGGTTCAGGCTAGAAGCGGGGGGGCGCTAAAGCAGCCCTCCCTTCCCTTCCATGATGCTGAACTGAGGGGGGCGTGGCCAGGCCCTCTGATTAGGGAGGGGTTTCCCCCCTTGCTGTTGATAGCAGAACATTGAGTTACACAGCAGGGAGTTACATAGGGACGTGTTAGTATTTATCAGCACATCAGCAAAACCAAGCCTCCCTCATTAGTTCAAGCTCTTCTTAAACAACTTGTTCCAAGAAAGGAAAGGAAAGACATTACCAGCTACCTACTGATTAGCTCTGAAAAGTCTTAAGTGAACACTGTCCTGTCTGCCTTTGTCCCGACTCCCATAGCATGGACTGTAGCCAACATGTGGTATGCTAGCTAATGCTGAGAGGTTTCTGTATAAGGAAGAGGGAAGGGGGGAAATCCCTTCCTGAGCAGGGAGTGGTGGGGGGAGGGAAGAGCAAGGGAAGCCAGACAGAGGCCTAAAGTCTCTGCCAGAGCTCCAGCCAGGGAGCAGAGGGGAGGGGCCAGCTCTGCTGTGGAGCAGAGAGGCTAGCCCAGAGAGTGTGTCAGGATGCTGGAGGACTCTTGTTTAACTTAAACCAGGAAGGGGTCTGGGACAACATTGCATAAACCGGTTTGACCCAAATCAGTTAAGTCTGACGCTACATTCAACCAGGTTTATCTCAAACCAGTTCCAGCCATTTTCAAACTGGTTTATGTGTACTAAACATCTGCTCTGTTACAGGTTTACACCAGTTTCTGATCACTTAAACCGGTTTATGTGTAATGTCTGTCCTTAGCCAATGTGTTTCAGTCATTCTGCAACAGCCTTGCTACTTCAGTTCTGGGTTCCACATCTTGATGGGACATAGGAGTATCAAAAGCTAGAAATAGTCAATGAATGAAAACTGTCAGAACTGGGAGCTGGGTACTGGTTTCTCCCTACAATTTAGGAGAAAAAGCCTTTGCTATGGATAAGAGGGGAGAGTATTCTCAACAGAAAAGTGACTGTATATAGGAAATTGAGGAAAAAAAGCTGACGGTGAAACTTTCAAAGGTAAAAGCAAGAATTGCTCACAAAAAAGGCAAACACTTCCATTGCACCAACAAAAACACAGGCCTGCATTCCATATAGTCAATATGGTTTCTGTCTACCATCCCCTTTTCCCTTCTCTCCCTTTTCTCTGGAATTTTATTCCAAGAAAACTCCACAATAAGGATCTCTGTTCTGATTTTTATGAAGGCTATACTAGCTAACAAGAGAAAGCTTGCAATATGCCTGTCAAAGGTTTTGCATCTGAGTGCAAGAAGAGTTAAAAACTTACAGAAGTCCAGGCACAATCTTTACATATCACATACTTGACAAATTTCACACTTCTACAAAATTTTCTTGACACTTGGCTCATTACTTAGATACCAATGAGATCTATAAAATAATATAGATCTATAAAATCATATTTGAACTAAAATGGTTTTCAATTGTTCTTAAAGTATGTAGTCACAAAATGCATTTCTAGAATATACTAGAATTTATTGTGCGTGTCTCATGCCCCCTCCCCCCCCAAACAGTCCCTCCCCACCTTAAAATAAGCTGAAGTATTAGTAGTATCTAACTTTATAGAGAAGTTTACCTTTAGAGGACCTAAAGGAGGACTTAACTATCCTGATATCAGTTAGGAAAGAAAAAGGCAGGATGCAGATTATGAAAAAATTCTGGAATAAGTGGGGCAATGTGCTTTTGAAATGGAGAAAGCAGGAAGAGAGTATTCTTATTTAATTCTGACCAGTAAGGAACTGAACTAGGAGGGAATGTGAAATTCGAAGGCAACTTGGGTGACGATGAGCATGAAATGATGAAGCTCAAGATATACAGAAAGGGAAGAAAGGAGAACAGCAGAATAAAGCCAATGGATTTCAACAAAACAGACTTGAATAAGCTTGAAGACTGGTTAGGCAAGATCCCATGGGAAGTAAGTTTACGGGAGAAAGGAGTTCAGGAGTACTGGCAGCTTCTTAAAGTAATAATATTAAGTGAACAAATACAAACTCTACCAAATGTTAAGGAAAGACAGGAAGTGTACTAAGAGACTGTTAAATGACTAGAACCCCAAGAAGGAATTATATAAAGGGTGGAAAGTAGGTCAAACAACTATGGATGAATATCAAGGTGGAGTAAGGGCAAGTGAAGGCATGATAAAAAAGCCAAGGCATACAATGTGATGCAATTAGGAAAGGGACATTAAAAGGTGGTAAGGAAACATGAGTGAATCAGTAGTAAGATATCCAAGGAAAGAGTTGGTCTACTACTAACTAGGGAGAGAAAGCTTATAACAGTTACTGCCTAGAAAGCAAAAGTATTTAATGACTTTCTTTTGCTTCAGTCTTCACTAAAAGGTTAACTTTTTAACACATGGCTAACACAACTAGCTTCAGTAAAAATAATCAACTCTACAAATACAAAACTGGGGAATGGCTGAGTAGGCAGCAATTCTACAGGGAAGGACCGAGGGGTCAGAGTAGATCACAAACTGAACACAAGTCAAAACTACTGTAGTACTGTAAAATAATCCAGGACCATATGCATAAACAAAGACACATGAAATAATTCTTCCATTCTGCTCAGTAGTAGCGAGGTCTCAGTGGAAATACTATGTACAGTTTTAGGCACCACACCAAGAAGTAGACTACCTGGAGAGAGTGTAGGGACAA
>NW_005841947.1:1429523-1440064 GCF_000455745.1 Alligator sinensis
AAAAGCAACAAAGATGAGTGTGGGTCTAGAAAGAATACCCTTTGAGAAAAGACCGAAATAATTGGTTTTATTGAATTTAGAGAAGTCTGAGGAGGGGGCATGATAACAGTCTTCTAATATTTAAAAGATCACTGGGAAGAGGCAGGTCAACTTTTCTCCACATCTACTGGGGACGGGAAACATAGTAAGGGACTTAAATTGTAGTATGGGAGATTAAGGATAGACATGAGAGAAAAAGCTTTTCAACTCGATGAAGAATTAAGCACTGGAAAAGCTAGCATAAAGAGAGTGTAGAATATCCATCACTGGAGGGTTTTAGGAAGAAGTGTTCGGGTATGGTTGATTTTGGCATGGAGCAGATGGACTAGATGACCTCTCAAGGTCCCTTCCATCTCTATTCTATGTGATTCTTTGAAACTGGATCTTGGCTTTAGCTGTAAATCATGCTCTATGTTTGAATCAGTATGGTCAACATGGAATGAATAAGCATGGGAACTGAAGTTCTGTGCCATGGGGAAATTCCTTCAAGACCCCAAATTTGGCAGTTCATATGGTTGAGCTGAGAACAAGACCCTATGGCCAAAAAACCCTCAGGTTTTTAAATACTGACAAGAGAAGCGGTGCACCCAGGCAAAAACCCCAGCATTACCTTAGGCTAATGTCCCAGTGATCCTGAAGGTGAATTCTTCCTCCCCCAGGATGCTAGTAGCAGTCATGAGGAGGAAAAAATGCTTTGTTGGCCGCAACTGGTGACCAGCAAAAACCCCAAAGCATGGCAGACACTTTGCAAACCACAAGAGCTAACTCATTACCCTAAACAGGAGACTGCAAAACATTACTCCACATCTCACACACTATGCCAGAACTCTCTAATCCTAACATAACATTCCTTCCATAACCTTGTCCACTTCAACCTTAAAGAGATTCAGGTTTTTTATCCCCACCATTTCACTTGGAAGACCATTCCAAAACTTCACACCTTTAACAGTTAGAAATCTTCTAATTTGCAATCTAAAATACACCCATACCCAGTTTGTAACCATTTGGTCATGGCACATTCCCCCTTCAGGCTCTTCACAGACTCTTTCAAGCTCCATTCTGGACATAAGGAGCAGACTCTTCCCCACACCCCAAAGTGCAAAAATATCAGATCAAGTCAGGCACATATTCAAGTTAAACATGAATTAAGTCACATCGATTTGCATCCTGGGTGAATTTTCCCTTTCCATGTAATCGGATCCTTTTGTCAGGTATAAGTCAACTGTCGGAGGCTATACACACCGCTCAGCAGTGTGTTCCAATAGCTCTTTAGCTCTTTAACTATGCAAAACTAAACACTCCTCACACTGCATTCTGGGAAGAGCTTGTGTTATAGAAACTACAATATTCAAAACTGTGAAAATGATGTGACGGCTGTACTATAAGCTTGCTGCAATCAAAATGCAAGTCAGTTTTGCTGTCTGTTGTTGAGGCAAACTGTTTTAACTTTATATCCAAAGCAGGCTACAGACTTAGACTATGGAAGGCAATAGCACAGTTCGGAGGCACAACCAAAACATGGCTTGATTCAGTGTATATGGCAACTGGAGCCTCTTATATCCAAATTAAAGGATAACTTCCGTTTTTGTAAGTGGGTCCCCTGATACCTACTAGTTTATAGCACAGATGGGATGTTTAAAAACAATGTATAAAGGGAATGTGTTCTAGCTGGTAGACTAGGGCTTGGGTACCAGAACTCCTGAATTTTATTTTCAGCTTTCACATTGACTTGGGCCAGTCACTTCACTCTGTTTACCCATCCATAAAACTAAGACATTAATCATTTCATAAATTCCAAAAACAGTGGTTGGGTGGGAAAGTGGGGTGCAGATTAGTGTGAGATTTATTAATAACTGGTAAGTGATTTGAGCTCCTCCCTTTCCTACAGAAAGGCAACGTATTGTCATCATGTTAATTGACTCTTGCCCACGCACAAGTTTTGCTGCAGTACCATGTGTCTGTTGACAGCAGACAGCAGGTAGCAAAGATGTATAAGGGTGTCTCATGAAGGATCACCCATGTTGATTTTCTTTAAGTTAAATTCATTTTCAGTGCCTCTTCTGCAGGTCCTTAGAGATTAAATACAGCCGAACCCTATTAAATGGTTAGCCTCGGTGCATGAAAAATATATTCTTTTAGCAGTTTTATTCCTTTATCAATTACTAGTTTAAGAGGCTTCCACTGTATTATTTTATATTGGCCAATTGTAAAGATAATTTACTCCCTGAACAGTTTTATTCTTTTAACATCTCAAACTTTTTTGTTCAATGTTTATCACATGACCCTTTGTGGCAGGCACTGAGAGGAATTCTTTACTGATGGAGTAGATATAACCATATTTTTGCGCATTTTCACCCACGTTTCAGAAAAGACACCTGGGCAGGAGTCCTGGGAAAGCGCCCTGTTTAGCTGTTGAGAAAAGAAAAGTGCTTTATCCCCTTCTGTCAGGGCCAAGAGCTTTTTCTGAGCCTTCATACAACTAAAACAATGCTATCCTGAGCTGGTTACAAACTTTACTTCTTGGGTTGTAAACCTGCCTTGTTGACCCGTACCCCATTTATAGCTTAATGGGATTCATGTTCAAACCAAGTGGTCTCAGTAGTCTTAGGTGTCTATCAAAGGTTGGAAACAGACACTGCTTTTGTGCTGCCATAACAATTTTTATGGTGGCACAAACCAACAGCAAATAGACATCCATGCCCTTTGTTGCATTACAAATGCTTTTGTTTGTGGCCACGCCAAAAGGTACTAATAATTTTTGCTGCTTTTTCACAGTGTTCGTTTATTGGCTTTAAGGCAGGAGAGAGCAGGCAGCTCAGAGCTGCCCATATTCACCAGCAGTCCTGTGCAGACACTCCTGAGGCTAGAGGGGCCCAGTCCTGCACACTCTGGAAATCTCTGTGCAGGATAGGCCCTCTCAAGCTCTGAGCCTGCCTGCCTGGTTTTCCCTGCTTCCAGAGACGCACCCCCAGGAATCTCCAGGGGCACATCTCTCTATATAGGAAACCCTGACTTTCCCACTTAAGAGACATGCCCCAGAGATTCCTGGGGGTGCATGTCTGGAAGGGGGAACACGTCACCCATTTTCCCACAGGATCAACAAGCAGGACAATGGGTGACATGTTTCAGCCAGAGAAGTGGATCAGCTGTGCTGGGACACATCCTGGCACAGCTGATTTGCTTCATTTGGCAATATCTATTTATACCCATGCAGGCTGACTTAACCAGTAGTTTATCTGAACTCCAAACACAGTGAAAGTCAAGTCCTTTAACAAGGAGGCTTCTCAGGGAGCTTGAGAGTAGGCCTGAAGAGGGGCTGTCAGGGCCACAAGATCAGAACAGAACTTTTGTGGAGGCAGTGTTGTGCAGATGGATGAGGCCCCCGCAGCTCAGCAGAAGTTCCTGATGTTGCTGCCAATTCATAATTCAGAGCAGATGATGAAAGATTTGCTGAGGTTCACGAACCCTTTAAGTGAACACAGGCCCAGCCTCAAGTGACCCTAAGGCCTCTGAATTGAAACCAAAGCAAGATTTCAGTTTCTGCACTGCTTCAGCATAAACTTATGAAGTTATGGGGGTGCACCTGGGTTTTGCTTTCAAAACAGAAGTCAAACTGAACTGGGGAAAAAGAAAGGAGCAAACTCTGGCAGATCAATACTAGTGTTACTAAAAAAATACCTTGCTCTTATATGGCGCTTTTCATCAATGGATCCTGAAACACATTACAAAAGAGCCCAGAATCGCTGCCCTTGTTTCACGGATGGGAAAGTAGAGTACAGAGAAAGGAAGTCACTTAGCAGGCCAATGACAGAGCAGGGAACAGAGCTTGGATCGTTTCTTGTCTTAGCTCAGTATACTAGTCAGTACGCATTACTGACCAAAGGAAATGCTTACAAATGAGTACTGCAAAGGGCCAGGACAAAGTTTTGTACAGCTCTGCTCAGCAGACATAGGCCATTTCCCTAGACATGTCCCCTAGATTGTTTAATTAAGTTCAGTCGCTGGATATGGATGAAAAGAAGTGCCTTACTAAGTACAATGACTGGTGTCAAGCTTTAGCCCTCCAAAAAGCTGAGTAATTTTAAGTTTTCTGTGGTCAAATGCATTTGTAAACTATTAAAATGGTCTCCCTGGTACATGGAAAACATATGGGTTGAACAATCTTATTCCTTCATAAAGGCCTGTTTCTCGAGAGTCATACTCTTTCCTGTAAATGTACCATGTGCTTGTTTGTTGCACAGAATGTTTATTTTCAGCTATTTTTTGTCCTTTACTTAAAATGTTACACATGCACATGGTCTCACATGCACATACACATTGATTAAAGAATAGCCTTTTGAGTGTGACTGCAGGCTGCAGGTCAGTGTACAGCACATAAAAGTGAGGTATTTGGGGTCTCAGGAGGTGACTGAATGCTTCTCAAAGTTTATGCATGTGTAACCAGGGTAGACCTGAGGGTGGAAGGGCAGAACAAGGTTACTGTGTGGTTTTCATTTGTTATATGTTCACCTAAGTCATTATGGCTGCTTGTATATGAGTGCGGAGGTTGCTCTCACGTGCTGTAATTACAGCGTGTCAGAGCAGACTCGATTAATCAAGTCTACTGGAGCGTGGCAATTACCGCAGCACCCCAGCAGCGTCCCGCATCTCATGTATCAGTGCCCTCGCACTTCAAAATGGTGGTGGGGGTGCTTGAACAAAAGCTCATCAAATGAGCTTTAGTTCAAGCACCCCCTCCATCATTTTGAAGCGTGAGGATGCTGATACATGAGATGCCGCACCACTTTAATTAGAACAGCTCTTGGATCTGTTCTAATTAAAGCGCCGCTGCCCCCCACCCCCGGAGAATGTGTAAAAGTGCCCTAAATGACAAGGTAGCAATCTGTTGTGAGAAAAAAATTGAAATACCTATGTACAAATCCAGGAAGGATTCCCACATGTCACTGAGGCATCCAGCACTCTGCAAACATAGGACATCCAGGATTGCCCCAGTGTTCCCAAATGAATAAGCTCTGTCTACCCTGAACTGTAACTGTTTTCTGCAAAGACATCTTCTGCCTCCAGATCAAAATCAGGAGAATCATGCATTTTCTCCAAGCAATAAAGCCTGCCTCATCACTGAAGTCCTACCTACTATCCTTCTACTCCCACTGAGAGTTTGCCAATGGCACTCCTTCACTGGTCAGATGAGCTGCTGTTTTATGATCAGACAAACTCCCTCCCTCAGTGGGATGGAGCCCTCTACTTTTGCACTGCTCCATCGTCAAGCTTATTTGTGTAGAAAAAGAACAGACAATTTTCTCAGGTTTCTTGCATGACAATGCAGATTTCTATCAGGCAAGCAATTTATCTAAAACTTATTTTATACTAGACAGTGGAAATGGGAGGAGTATATGATATTATGCCAGGCAGTAATATCAACGCTAGCTGTGGACACATTTGTCCTTAGCCATCATTTGTGGACAGGGGGGTAACAACAGGTGCCCAGCTAATTCCATCTGACTGGGTTTCTGCAGTGCCCATTCAGCTACAAGTGGGAGCCAGTTTGGCCTAACTTCAGCCCTGGATCATATGAAAAATGAACTCCCTGAATTCTGCATATGCTCCAAAGCTGAACAGCTCTTAAGTTTCTGGGGAGATAGGGTACTATATCTGGCAAAGAATATATCAGAGAAATCTTCAAGCCAGTGATAGTGTGAATCAATACAGTGAATGGAGAAGATGGGTGGGAAGAAATAAAAGGACTAGAAATAGACTTAGGAAAGGCACAAGGATTTGGAAGCGGGAAAGCCTGGGGCCATCTTATAAGACGGGTACCAGATGCTGTAGTTCGAAGAGTGGAAAAAATGCAGAACAGGGTCACAGCCCTGTTGTAACAAATGTTAGTCATGTGGCTTAACAAACTACTGAAAAGTGTTCTGATAATAAGGTGATGAGCACAAAGCATGAACTTAAACTGAGGAGAATACTTTTAATTTAAGCCTCCCTTATAGATATTTTCTGGAGCATCACTTAGACTTGTCTGTGCAGATGTATTCCAGTGATTTGGGACAGACTCACCTAAGCTCCCAGTTTTCCGAAACAAACCTAAAACACCATGGGTACAGCATCTCAACCCCTTTGAGATGCTGCAAGAGGCATGTGCGGGAACGAAAAAACATTCCCCGCGCTGCAAACTTGCAGCACAGGGACAAAATTAGACCCCAGGGGTAAAAAAAAAAAAACGCTCTGCAGAACAGCGGGGCAAACAGGGAGTCAGTCCTCCAGCAGAGACCCTCTGGTTTCTGGCCAGAGCATCTCCGTGGTGCTTCCGCTGCCCCGGTGCTGTCAAAAGTAAGTTAGGGACATGGGGTGGGGTGGTTTATGGGTGTGGGTGGGTGAAAGTGGGTGTGAGGAGTGGCAGGGGGATGTTGGAGGCCTGTTGGGAGTGAAGGGGGCTGTCGGGGACTATGGGAAGTGGTAGGGGATGTTGGGGGGTGTCAGGAGTGGATGGGGCTGTTGGGGGCCCCTGTGGCGCTGGTCACAGCAGGAGGCATGACTGTGGCTCTGCTGCAGGCATAGCAGGCAGTGACACAGCGCTGTGTGACCCAAGCTCCTACATGCTAAACGGACCCAGCCCAGCCTGCTAGTGCACGGCCTTGGATGGGCCTGGCAGCATAAGGGGCTCCAGTGCCAGCAGGACCCGGCTGGGCTCAGCGCTGGGTCCTGCTGCCATGGGACTGGCCTGGCATAGCAGCACGAGCGGCCCCGGTACTGACCCAGCTGGGCTCTGTATCTTCCATGTTGCAGCAAATATTCTAACCACTAAAACATGGGTTAGGAAGTGCACATGGCACCTTCCAGCCCTCCTCTGGCAGCTGGCTCGGTGGGCAAGAAAGAAAGAAAGATATGTGGGAGCAGGGGGACAGCAAACCAGAGGGCATATGGCTCAGTGAGCTGGGTGCTGTCCTACAAGGGAGGGGCACTAGGTTCTAGTCCCTCCCCAGTGGCTTTTTTTCACCTCGCATTTCATATTTGTTGGATGAAATGGATAACTAGTAGTGAGATAACTTTCTATCTCACCTGGGCCACGAGGCAGGGACAGAATCCAGGGCCTCCTCTCTTTGCTAGAAAGGAGATGGAGGTTCACATGCTAGGTCTCCCACTCCTTGGATAAGTCCCCTAACTGCTAGTTTATCGAGGTAAAAGGTGGGAGGGCCCACTTCCTCCTCCATCAAACAGTGTATAGCTGTGATTTTTCTCCAGTCAGCATACAGGGACCTGAAGCATATAGATCTACACTGAAGGAGCAGACAGACGTGACAATTTTTGTCTGACCTGGCGTGAGAAATTGGCCTACAGCCATGACCAAACACAAGTGCATGGCTGCAGACCACTTTAAAGGACCCAATCCTGCAACAATTTGAACCTTCACTGCATGAGTGTTCAGCTGAGTGTGCTTCAAAATGGAGCGCCATCATTAATTTCTGTCAGTACATGCCAGGAGCAAGGCTCGGCTGAGGCAGCCCAACTCTGCTCCCAACACTGTTTTCAGAAAAGGAAGGGGGAAAGGGAGAGGAGGGAACTCATTCTGGGGGTTGCCTAGCCAGTGCTGGAGGGTGGCGTGGGGGGGCTGGACCCCCCCCCCCCCCCCCCGAGGTGGGGGGCTCCAGTCCATTCGCTCCCCCATACTCCACTGTGGCTGGGGAGCCCCCACAACAAGCTACCTCCCCTGCCTTCTTCCCCCTCCCATCCAGACACAGCACCAGAGCTGCAAGAGGGGGGTAGATCTAGTGGGGAGAGACTGCAGAGACACCGCCTCTCTCCCTGTATTGACTTTTAAGTTGGGGTTGATCCTCCACCCTCCCAACCCAACAGTTAATATCTGTTGACTCGAAAGGATTGGTCTAACTCACGGCACTTTATGAGAAGTGCCATGAGTTAGATTGGGGAGCTGCATTTCTTGCTGCATCCACATGTGTATACCTCAGCAATTCTAATCCGCCTTTGGAGCCTAAACAGCCTTAGTGTACTAAGCCTTCTGAGCATGCTCAAAAATGAAGCATAGGGTAAAGAAGGCTATCTATGCCAGTGGAAAGATAATCTAAAATCTGTGTAAGTACTACCAAATGGCCCTTACATGGCTATGTAAGTGCCACTTAGGCATGTTAAGGTGACACAAGATTTGGCTCATCGACTTTAAAACCAGAACAGGCCATAAAGGTAATCTAGTCTGATCTCTTATACAACACAAGTGAAAGAATTTCACTTAGTCATTTCTGCATATAGTCCATAAGATAAGAGACATCTTAATATTGTGAAAAGAGAGAGGTAAAAATCAGCGAATGAAGAGATCAAGGAAATATTCAGGGAAGCAGAACTGTGAGTCAAGTAGATATAACGAAGGGAGAAGAGTGGGAAAGAGGTGCCTGTTATATTTGGGTATTTACAGAGGACATAACTCAGTAATGGAGATATAGAAAAAAGAGCATTTAAGACAGGAGTGAAGTAAGAAAAGATAAAGGTTATTTCCTTTGTACCTAAAAATGATGAGATGTAAAATAATTGTAATACACACTCATTAGGTAAAATTATCTGAACTGTGATGCTTGAATTGTGACCTCCACCTCCATGCAAAATTAGTTTTCAAAGGCAGAGAGAGGGAAACAGCTCAGTTCCCAGAAGGGACTCAAAGAAGAAATGCTACTTGTTTCATTCGTACATATAGTTTTCCGTCACTCCTACTGACACAGAGAGAGAGACCTAGCGTGCAATAAAATGAGGGCCCAAAGTGTGAACAAGGCCAGACACAAGACTCATCACCCTTCTAACTAAATGTAACTTTAGCTTTCTTCATTGTCATTGTTCTGTCCGGAAACTGCCCTCAAATATATGAAACATTCTCATAATTAACAAATATGTGCTGATTTGGCGTAGCAAGTTGCTTCCTGATATCTCTCTGGCTGGCACTGATCTACAATGGATGGCATTGTTGTGCTGCCGGAATTTATTTTGCCTTTTCTTCTTAAATTTCCCAGTGCCCGCAAGAGGGAGGTTGAGTCATTGAAAAGTAATGTGACTCTTTAAATCAAACTGGTGACTAAGTATAAGCAAGCTTTTGTTACTGACAATTTCTTATATGCTACAGTCTACCAAATCAATGGACTGTTAGGTCATTTGGCTTCTCATGGTAATTTAATCAGATACAAACAATTCTGTAAAATTTTGGGTGCTTGCTATCCAAATTTTAAAAAATTGGACAAACCCAAAGGAACTGGAGTGATGAGAAGTCTCATCCAAACTCTACTTTGTGACCAAATCCTTCTCTGTAGCAAAAGTAAATCCATGGCCAATAGGACACAGAACTTTTAACTTGTAGAAAAAGGAGAGAAACAAAGGCAAAGAAGACTCATATTTGTTCATTTCCCAGTCAACGAAGATGCAATATTTAGAATTTCCTCCATGCATTTCAAATGAACTGTAGGACATGATACGCAAGAAAACTAAAGCAAAGGTAAAAAAAGAAAATCTTAATGCTCTTTCCTTCTTTAGTGCTTGAATCACAAAATAAAGCCCAGAGTAATTGAACTTGGGGGCTGACTGGCTTCCAGTTGAAACTAAACAGACTCCACATAATTAGAATATCCATTTAAGGAATAAAGGATAACAGTAACAGGTGCCTTCCCTTCAAAAACGTACAAAAATAGTCCCAGGTTTCAGGAAAAGTTTATCAGAATTTTCTTGGAAAAGGCAAGCGTGGTGTTGGATGGTTTATTGTTTACCTCTACATGATTATGTTGCCACGTTTTACATTCAAAAGTCCTTGCAAATGCTATGTAAATAATCCTTGAGAGGTGTCATATCTTCACTGTTTTACTGATGGGAACACTGAAGTAAAGAAGTGAAGTGACTTGTCTGTATTTACAGAGGAAGTCAGTTGCCAGAGATGATGATGTTAGAAATTAAGACCATTTTGATTCCATTCCACTGTCCAAACCACTCTCTCGCCTTAATGTACACACAACTACCCAATCTGCTCCATCTACTCCAAATCCCTTCCCCCAGCTCTGCTGCCTAAAGAAGTCTACATTTTTTGTTTGTTTCAAACCTAAAGCAAGGACCCTGAAGGCTACATTACCCTTTTCCAGCATGAGGGCATGCAAGGTCAGGGAATGCATACCCATTTCCAAGCAGTTTCCTCAATTCACACTATCATTAACGCCCTCACTGATTATTTTGGGACCACATTTGCCAAAAAGCTGTCTCTCCCCATTTTCTAAGGCAAGTACAGTCCTGACCTTAGTGTTCAGTGGCTGGGGGGAAAAAACAACTCTGCAAAAAGAGTATGCATCATTTATAGTCTTTTTCACACAGAAGAAAACAAGACTGCTGTGGACATTGAATTCAAATACCACTCTCTAGTCCCAAGTCACTAGGACTGAAGTTACTAAATTCAGTGCATCCCCAGGGTGTGCTCATGTACATATGTTTATTTTATATGTGCGCGCATGTGGTACTCCCCC
>NW_005841947.1:1440095-1445578 GCF_000455745.1 Alligator sinensis
CCACACACAGTTACCAATATAAAATCTGCTAGCATAGTGGCTTTACAGCAGACCTGAGATTCAGAAGTGGGCTCTACTCCCTCTCTCCTATGCTTAGTAAAGAGTGATTATAAAACATGGTGTCATGCCTGCTATCTGTAAGGGAAGAATAACAGCTGCATCACCTCATCTTACAAGTCTTCCCTGACAGTCCGTACAACAGCTTAGTAAAGGGTCCTGAGAAACTGAGTTTTCCATCCCCCTAACAGATCATGAAAGATAAAACTTCAAGAGGCTTGAACAAAAAGAGATCTATGAAAAAGGTGACCTTGTAGTCAAGACAATGGAACTAGGAATCTGAAGCCCTGGGCTCTATTCTCAGCTTTTTTACTGACACAATCCCCGATCTTGCCCATATTCTATAACTTTGATTTTTTTCCTATAAAATGGAGGGAATAAAAGAGGACCTACAAAATTTGAGGCACTCCAAGGCTTAATTTAGCCCCATGTAGAAAGTAGTTCTGTGCCCCCTGAATCAAATGAGGTATGTGGGATGCATTTGTAGGTCTCCTTAAAGCTGCACAGCAGACTGAAAATGATGTCTGCAAAAGTAACATTAAAACAAGCAGTGACAAAGAGGGAAGAAACAATCATGACTCTGGAGATATTGCACTCTTACGATAGGGAATCAATCTGCCAGCTATAGAAAACTAAGCAGCATGGCTTTTTTTTCCCTCTGAGAAACAGTTTTTTCATCATGTGTCATTATACAGCATCTTTGGAGTACAAGATCCACATCAGCTTCTTGGTTCAACAGAAGCCATGATAAAACAGAAAGGATTCTACAGTGAATTGATCACTGCAACCTGGACAAGAGTCCATACCTTGATCTCTCTTTATTATTTTGACCATCCATTGGCTACTGGAATGACAAAGACTTGTGGCTGCATAAACAATTTTAAGTTCAACCAAAACTTACATTATAGTGATGCACAGTGAGGACATTTTATTGTTTTATGGCACCTTCCATCTGATGTTCTCCTTGTACCTTACAAACATGAATGGAGAAGGTTCCAGGAACATTTCTGCAAAGTAATATCATTAATCCCATTCTAGAGACTGAATCATAAGGCAGTCAAGTAAATTGCATAAGGCCAACCACCAGGCCTTGGAAAAGAACCTACAGCTACAGACTCCAAGTTTTGTCCCTTACAAAAAAGACCTAATGACTGAGATCCCTATTTTCTAACTTGGGCTCCTAAATTCTCCAATGATGTGCTCAGGTTGACAACATGGCAACTAAAAGGAAAGTTTTAGGGATGTTATTAGGGCAATTAGCCCTGCTTATTTAAACAAGTTTTATGACACACTCAGGGGCCTTTGAGAATTCAGCACAGTATAAACACAAGAGTATCATAATGATTTACCGTGGAAAGATGGAGGTCTGAGACAACCATAGAGAGGGCTCAGAAGTGTGGCTCTACGTAGTGTAGGGACCTGTAAGCCAGAGCTGATACTTAGACTACTAAAGCTCTTCTCTGTGAGATACAATCTCCATTCAAGTGATTCAGTCAATGAATGTAATAGGTAAGGCCTGACTGAAAAACAGACTAAACCCACCAACATTTCTATGATCATATCCAACCACAGATCAGCTAAGAGCCTGACAGAAACTACTTTTAGTACTGCTTTTCCAAAACCAGGCCTGGTTCTACCTTTGTCTGTTCACCAAAATCCAAGTGTTTCCCAAAATTTGGAAAAGTTTAGATGCTAAAACCAAACTTCACCCCTCTGGCTTATTTCTGCTCAATGGTATATGCTTCCACTTTTCTTCAGGAAAGAGCAAAACCTGCTCTAATATTTTTCCATCATAAAATGGCTTATTTTTCAATTTCTCCAACTTAAACTATTCCAAAGGCACTGAGGATAGGTCCCTTCTTCCATATATATAATTGGGATTTATGTGCATGAATCCCATTAATATTAACAGGAATGCTGTGATAAAATCTTCCATGCACTGAGATGAGAACATGACCTTCAATTTAAACAGACTCAAAGCTCAGACATCTGGGGCCCCCTGCCATGAAGGAAAACAAAGAAGTAAAGAATGTAGTGCAGCTTAGCTTCCTAATAATAGGACATCCAGTAGAATGCAGAAACAATTTCAGGCCAGGCATTTAGAAGGATTTACTTTTCCTTGTGGTTTATTTAAGCATTTGGAAAACAAATCTGTGTAAACTGAATAGATGTGTACAGATGAGAAATGGCAACCCATTTTATTTTAAACACAATGGACATAAATAAATGGATCACCCGCTAGTCAAATTAGATCATGATTTTACTGTCCAGCCAGGTAAGCTTCCAATAAATGCAGAAGCAGGTCACACGGTAGGGAAAAAGATTCTACATGTAGAATCAATCATTCATTATCCCTTGAGATTATTAAAATGATCAGGTCAATGGCAAGTCTCTTCAATTAATTTATTAGAAGCACTGGAGAGTGTTCTGACTTCACTTAGAAGAGAGAAAGAGTGCACATGCAAGCAGAGCTTGTCTCTGGTATATCCAAATATTGTGCCAGTACGGCTCAGCAGTGTATTGTCTGCTTAAACAAAAATCCCTATGCAGTGCTTAATTATGTCCATATCATCTTGATTCCTGACTGATCAATTAAGCAGCTCATATGCTACATCAAAGAACAGGGGAGGAAAAAGAAAGAGACTCATTATATATCTGCATATATTTCAGCCTCAAATAATTGGGATGACTGCAGTACTTATTAAACCATACCATTCCTGTGGGCTATTTACAGGGAGGCTGGCACCAAACTGTACAGACCTCAAACAAAAATGCTAATTCTAAATAAAATGACACTCAACCCTGTCAAATGCTTTATATGCACCCATAAACAAAGGGCTGTTTCCTTTCTTGAGTAAGAGTTGACATTTATTTTGTTCCTGCACCTCAATAAAAAGCTGTAGACTTTTGTACAAGGCAAAAATAAGAGCTATTTCAAATTTATGGAGGAATTCTGTACATTTATCCCAGTGCCCTAACAAAATTGCAGCTTGAGAAATTACATTTTGTTACACAAGTCCACTCTGCAATTTCAGCTGGGTATAAGATTCATCTTTACTTTCTGCCTGAAGATATAGCACAATGTTGCTGTTTGCTGTATCAAATAGCTGCTGTCTTCTACCCAGGGGTGATAATATTTTTATGTTGTACAAGCTCCCTGTGTAGCTTGTATAGAAATTTAAGGCCACGATCATATAAATACTTATGTATATGCTTAACTTTATTCATGTGAGTGATTCTGAGAAATTATATTCAGTTCAACAGAGAGCGACTTGTATGCTTAAACTGATATATAAGATAAGCATCAAGTAGAAGCAGGACCTCGTCTTGTAAATGCCTCAGAATCTATTGAGACCAAGGTAGTCATATCAATAAAACATATTATCGCCATTTCTGAGGAAAGTTTCTCCTGGAATTTACTGGTCTTTGGATCAAGCCCATTGGGAATATTCCTGCAGTCTTATAAATAATGCTACTGATACCAGTGGAAGTTTTAGAGAGGCTGTTGACACTCCATCCTTGGAGGTTTTTGAGACCTGAGTAGACAAAGCCTTGGCTGAAATGATTTAGTTGGGGATAGTCCTGCTTTGTGCAGGGGGTTGGAATAGATGACCTCCTGAGGTCATTTCCAATACTAATTTTCTATGATTCTATGATTCTGAGGGAGGATTTACCTCAGAGAATGGCTGATGATACCTTTTGACATATTTTGGGACTAGAACTCTTTGTAGAAGTGAGCAACCATAGCAACTGCATGGGACCCCTAGTCACCCATGTGTGGGTAAGTGGAGAGAGGGGCCCTTGGTGTAGCCTCTGCCTGGGGTCCCCCAGGAGTCTATGCTGGCTTTGCTTGTGCTGCGTGAGCTTAACATGGATTGCAATACAATTATTTCTATGAGTGATCAAGTGACCCTTGAACTTTCTCTTGTTCATAACCCTTGCACTGGAATCCATTAGAAAGCCCTAATAAGCTCACTGCCAGAAATAGAGGCATGCTCAGAGAGAAATCTGTCTACTAGAACTGCCCTTTCCACTGTGCTATCACTTGCCACATTAAATGACAAAAAGAGCTTGCTTTCTTACAGTATGCATTGTATCCTACTTCTGAAATCCTATATTTC
This sequence comes from Alligator sinensis, assembly GCF_000455745.1. Lineage (NCBI taxonomy): Eukaryota > Metazoa > Chordata > Crocodylia > Alligatoridae > Alligator > Alligator sinensis. The sequence goes on from NW_005841947.1 coordinate 1,444,274, forward strand.
ACACAGACCATTAAGGAATAGCATAGGTAAATTAAAATCAGCCTTGCCCTAAAGACCAATAAACTTCTCTTCAAAAACCTTGCAGATCTCAACTAGTTCTGGATGCAGTACCTCTCAGCAGCATTTGTACATGACCAGATACTGATGGTCTCACAACATTATGATGATTCATACAATATATTTATTTTGTTATATGTTATAGAAATTGTGCAGGGTCTGAAACATGCTTATGGAATAGTGTGTATATATATATTTTAAACTACAAGAGAAACAGAGCAGTTAAAAACACAACCTGTGAACAAGATCCTATTGAAAAAATAACATAGTGAGTATATGTGTAACTAAAGAAGTATTGAATCATCTATTTTTGGAGGAAAGGTTTGTATAAATATAAAAAGATATATTAATTAGTCTATATCCTATAACAAAATATGAATGCTACCTGCTTACATTTGTAGGAGTTTGTGCGTATATGCATTAAGGAGAATGAGGAAAAAAGTGCACATAACTCAGTGCGGTTCCATATAAATTTCAAAAGACCGTGGCAGTACCTGATGTCCTAGATGGCAAATAGGAACACTAACATGTATGAGGCAAAGTCCTCCCAGTGGTTCCCTATCTGCTGTACTTCAACCTATCCTAATGAAGCACTGAAAAAAACTGAATGATGATCTGTATAATCTACAAAGAGAATCCATTGGAAGTAAACAGCAGACTCTTAGGCATTGCCCCCTGTCTATGAAGCACATTGTAGATATTTCAGACTCTGGCAGGAAGTTACTGGGACCAAAAGGTCTCAGAGATTTAATAGCAAGCCTCAAGAACCTGGAAAAAAGGCTCAATGCTCTTTAGTCCTCCTGAATCCACTTGCACAAGAAAAGAGAGTCTGCTCTAACATGGTGGCCAGGAAACCAAATAAGGATTCCCTACTTAAGAGCAAAACAAAATCTCCTTCAACACAATCTAGAATTTTAATCTATTCTTTCCCTGGTTCTTATAAACACACAAATGCTGAAATCAGGACTGTCAGAAGGGTTGGGTATTGAAAAAATAGCTAAATAAATTAATAATAAGAAGAAAAAGAGATCCCTCCCTCCAACATCACCCCTACTTCTAGTTTGGACTGCTATAACTATTTCCATCAAAGGATCCTGAAGCTTTTAATGTGCATTCAGGAACCAAGCATGCCGAAACCCATTTTATTCCTTCTTTTAAAAATTCAGTAAGAGATTCAGAGGCATATGTCACAACCCAGTGATTTTGGTGCCTCGGCACAATGGAATTTTCCCGCCACATGAGAGCCTC
>NW_005841947.1:1450872-1456718 GCF_000455745.1 Alligator sinensis
CAGCAAAGCGGTAATCTACAGCCGCTCGATTGTGAGATCCGTCGAGCACCAGGCTACAGTTCATTTGAGTCCGTAGAGTGACGGCTATAAAGGAGACGCTGAGGCAGCGAATGTCTATCAGCTCAGGACTTGCTATGACACTGTTTTCTCTCATTTTATTAAGTATTTTAATTGGCATTGTCTGTTATAGGAGAAGACGGACTGACTAATAAACGAGGGGAGTCCCAAGCAGATGTTCTCCAATCAGACAACGATCAATAGTTGTTGTTACATGTTCAAGTTATTATATTTTATAGTTTGTTAAAAATATATATATATTGGTTGTTTAAGCTTCACCAGGTCAGTAAGTCCTGAAACAAAGATGCCTTATAATGTGCTCATGTGTCTAAAATTCCAGTTGTGCCGTCGGCAAGGGGGCATGTCACAACCCAGTGATTTTGGTGCCTCAGCACGATGGAATTTTCCCGCCACATGAGAGCCTCTTGCACAGCAAAGGTTTTTGTTGCAACAGAAAAACCTCGGTGCAAGAGAGTTCCTGCCATTTGAATGCAAATTTGTGACCCGCTATTGGCCAGTTCTAAATTATTCCTGCGTGGCGGCTAGTAATTGGCTTGCTAGCCGTTTAAAATTTCGTGCGACTTCCGCCCAAGTCGGAGAACTTTGAGCACACTGCAGAGTGCCTCTAAAGAGATCTGACTTGCGGCTGAGCTGATCGATAGACTGATCACCTATCGATTCTTCTCCCCGTCGCCGAGCGCAAACCCCGACGTACCCTTTCCCCGCCGGCTTAATTTGTGGATGGATTAGCTAGCCTGAGCCTTGCCAGCTGGAGCAACTCACATAGTTGTTCAAACGACCGGACCGTCTGCGTCGTGGCTACAAGCGGCGTAAGTAAAGTTTTTGCAACCATTAAGCTTTGTCTGCCTCTCCATTCACCAGCCCGCCCAACGAACAAGTAATTTCTAAAACACCTCGAGTCAGCTCCGGCCGTCCGAGACAGCATAAGCCAAATCCCATGATGTTTTGTACTTTTTAAATCCAAATAATAATGATAATGATGATGATAATATTGGACACTTGTCCATAGTTCCTCACCAAGTCAGAGGGAGATAGCCAGGAGTGGAACCCTAATCCTTTCGACTCCCTGTTTAGTTCTGTAATCACTGAAACTTGCTTCCTCTCATGCCTAGTTTAAAACCATCATCTTACAACTTCTGGTTAAATGCAGCTCCTACGCGATGACAACAGTGGCAAAGGGTGTTTCCTGGTTCAAGTTATCAGCACTGTAGTGTGAAAGTCCCCAGGGGATGCTAAATAGCAAACCTTTCTTGGCCAGCTTAATTTTTAGGGCAAGATTTTCATAACAGCCTCTGTTTGTACATGGGCCACTTCCTCCATGCAAGCACTTATACATACAGTGATGACATCCATTTGCACAATATTGTATCGTTCCTATAGGATCCTACTAGGTCCCCTTCTAACTGGGAAGCCCTGTCCTTCACTTTTCAGCAACAAACTGAAAACAATGTTTTTTCTTATCTGCCATACAATGAGAGAGTTATGCCTTGTCCTTCAACTGAACAAATCTAAAGTTTACAGCTGAAGACTGGTTGAGACCTTGAAACTCTTTTCACTTGTGACCCACAGCAGATCTGAGTTTGATTACACATTACACTAGCCCTCTGGCCTGATTCAAGCCTTCAGACTTCCCCTCCTCCCAGTGCCTTTAATCTCTGCATGCTGTTATGTGGAAGGTGCCAACTTTAGAACAGACAGTTCTGAAAAGAAGGCAATTAAATAAAAGCACAGTACTTTAGAAATTTAAAAAACAAGCCCTGTGATCAAAATAATTCATAAAGGGAAGGATTTTATGAAGTCATTTCACGAGCACACAATGGGTTTTTTTTTGCTGTTTTTTAAATAAATCCGTCAGTACGCACGCCAAGGCAACACATCTGAATACAATATCAACAGACACACCCTGTAGAAGAAAACCCTTTTAACAGCAATCTCCCTCTCTCTCCCCTTTAAAATGATCATTTTGTTTTACCTTTTTGGAATATTAGCTAAAACCTTTCTGTCCTTCCCTCTTTCCATTCCATTTACAAGTGAGTCCTTTTTCCTCCCCGCATAAAACACAACCTTTGAAAAACTGATTTTTCTCTTACTGATGGTAAGTGTGTCTATTTAAAAAAACCCACACACAATAACAACATAAAGAGATCTAACTTATAATGAATCCCCCTGGCATAAGGAAGCCTGTTCTAATTTCCCTTTATCAGACTTGAGTGATAGTTTTGCTCAATGAGTATTGACAGGGCTGTCCTGTTTCTCAGGCTTTCGTTTTCCCGGAGTTGGAAGAAGGATCCTGTGCATTTTTACATTCTCCAAGTCTGCAGTTGTTTTTATATAAGAAGCAATTTGCTTGGGTCACATCAGGTCAAACGGGAAGCCTGCCCAGCTCTCGGTTTTAAAGGAAAAACATACAGAAAGACACAAAAACACAGCAGTTTCCTTCATTAAATTCCACTCTACCTGCCATGGGCTTGCAGCCACAATGGAATTTCCCACCCTGGCTGAGCATAGCACAACTTTTATTTTTAGGGTTTTTCTTTTCCTTCTTCAAATAAAAAGTCTTATTAGTTTTCTTTCAAATGAACTCTGAGGTAAGGGTTATTAAAGTCTAGTGCAATTGTCCATTTAAAAAATAAATACATAAGAGAAGATCTGCAGATTTGGGACCAATTCTTGAAGCCCGGCTTCAAGAGCAAATTCTGGGCTCCTTCACACTGATGTAAATCAGCAGGCTGAAGTCCTTGTGAGTAATGTGAGACCAGGTTCATGCCCTCGGTTTTTAACTCTGTCCTCACTCAATGTAAAACTGAACTGACTTCTGGGGAAGTGAGCAGGCATCACTTCTGCAACCAGGCACTTTAATGAGCTCTCAGCTACACGGCTGCTTCGACAGAACGCAGTGGAGCTCAGCACTTCACAGAAGCCGTCAGTCCCTTAAGAGACCGAGCGCTACACCCGCCCCAAAGAACTGCCTGGCTTTGAATTTAGTCATGGCAACTGGCCTTCAGTAAAAAGTCTGTTCAGAAGCAAATGGAAAGCATCTGTATTTCCCCTTTCAGATCCCAAACATAATCACAGAGACCCCCAGGGGTGAAATTCCAACCTGATTTACACCATGTGCAGCCCCCCTGAAGGTCGCCGAGGTGTGAATCAGAAAGTATGCTTAATAAGAACAATAGCTCGGGAATAAACGCTTCACTGATTTCAATACTGCCCTGAGGAAAACCACACAAGGATATTTCTCTGGTTTAACTATTTTTTCATTGGAGGTGCAAGAAAGAAAGAGACAGGAGATGAATTGAGAAAGAAAGCTGAAACAGTGTTTGTAAGTTGCATGATAGGAGGTTGATTTGGCTTCTAACACTGTTAAACAGCATATCACTTGAACACTCTCTTTCTCCTGAACGTCCAACTAGTTTTAACTGCTGTCATCCCATCTCTGCTATCAAAACCATTCATTAGAGTTCACACTTTGACACCAACGCTACAGTACGGGTTCTAAGATATTTGCCATTGGTTCTATTTGCCCATAACTTTCTGAAAAGTTCTTTGGGGCTGAAACTTCCTAAGACTGGTACAATGTAAATGATGGAAAAAGGGGGGCGGAAGTGGATAGAAATGAAAAAGGGAATCTATTCATCTCTGACTTACATACGAATGACACTCCCTCCTGCTCTCAAGCCCCTCCCCTCCCCTCCCCCCTGTAGCCAGCAGCCTTTTCCAATGATAAAAACCCAAGAATGGAAGACCCAATGTCCCCATAGACCTTACTTATCACCCGCCCCTTAGTGGAACAATGGAAGTTCTCGCTGAATGAGGACAGTTGGATTTAGACTTTGAACATTTTTTTGGACTACTGTAGTGAGTTTCATCTGGAGAGAACAGCATACTTTGTTTTCCCCCCAATCTGAAGAACACATGAGGGTTTTTTAAAGGTCACAGCGCTCATTTTTAAGCCAAAGCAAAGAATGGCTAGCAGGAACCTGCTAATGCCTTCTTCTCTCTTTCGTCACATGGTCTTTGTTTTCTCCTTTCCCTGATCCACTGTTCTCTATGGTAGAATAGGATCTCTATCTAATGCACTGTTTTTCTCTCAGCAATATTGTTCTTCCTTTCTCTCCACCAGCTTTTTTTTCAGAAATCCCCACCCTGCTGCTTGATGAAGCAGTTGTCCCTTTCACGTTGCAATACATTTATAAACTGGAGATTAGTTCACTTTGTCTGGCTTCCAAAGCCATTTGCTGCTTGAGACCATTTCATGAGCTTGTCTACTCATGTGGATAAACAAAAACCTGAGCTATAATGTGAATTAGAAAGAGGAAACAGGAGATGCATAGGACAAATACTAGTGAGGGTGAAATTAGTAATAGTTACAGGTTTTATTGATGTTGTCTGAGTCCAAGCTATTCTACACTTGCTCACCTTTAGGTAGTGGAATTTAACAGGATAAGACAATATTTTTTCTCAACAGAATGGAGTGACCTACCCTACCTTTTTGCTAGTAATAGCAGCATTTCTGCTAACGCCATACTGAATCCCTAGACTCGTGAACTTGTGTCCAGATGATTCATTTGAATATTTTTGCAGCTCCTCAGAAGCACATTATTCCCCCCAAAAAACTCAGCAAAAACTAGGATTTTGCATTACTGGCTGATTCAAACATCTGCTTATTGCATAACAGCAGTATATCATTCTTCAAAACCGATGGCCTAGTACTTCTGTCATTCAAATCAGTGGCAGGTGCCACTGACTTAAGAGAGAGTATGCTAGGTTCTTCGATTAAGGGCTGAGGAGACATGTCAGATATTTTCGATAAAACATCAAAATTAATAATTTAACACCAATTTCCATAAGCTCACTGCAGTTACTTGTATTTTGAGCTTCATGCAAACTTCATGGAATATTAATGGTAGCATATAGATTTGTACATATATGAAACTTGGGTTTCCTTCATCCAAGCACTGATTGACTTGCACATGCCTAAAGCCTACTGAAAAAGCATCAGCCACTGTGCTACTTATTGTCTGCCAAGTTAAGCAGCATAAAAGTTATTTCCTAGTTGTGACAAACACTGGCAAAACTAAGCAAGGGTGAAAAAGTTATATTTATAAGTGACCCAGTTCAGTATCTCTTGTTGGCAGTATCCTAGCAAAACAGCTTGGTCCTGGCACCTATTGGTAGATTTCTAGATTGTGACTGCATTGATTGCTTGCAGGTTAAAAGATGGCCAGAACTTGGGAAAGGTGTTTTTTATCAGTTTAAAACAGGAAACAGTGGTTACAGTCCAAGTAGAATAATTGGTTAAATTCAGCAGCATAAGGCTTGCAGGTTAGCTTGCTATCCCCTTTTGCTGACTGAGGCAAGAATAATGTATGGCATGGAGTTTTCAGAGAGTTTTTAATACCTTTTAAAATCTGAGCCTTCCTCATAGAAGGCTGCCTAAAACTCTCCACACAGATGGCTAACTGCAAATATTGTGCCCTGGTACTTTAAAAGCTTTGCTCTTGTGGTCTCCTTTTGTACAACGTTTGAAGGGGTGTAACTCTATACATACCTTTGCAAAGATTATGAAAAAAACATACATGCGGTGAGCTGTGACTAGCTCAGTGGTGACTGATGACATGTGCAGATAGGGCAAAGCTACAAACCCAGGTGTGCCAGTGAATTCCTGCAGAAGTATGTGTGTGTGAAACTTCTAGTCTGGTCAAGGAACTTAGGCAGACCTGAACCCACAACTAAGTAAAAATAAATGTCTTATAATTTTATAAATT
>NW_005841947.1:1456728-1470417 GCF_000455745.1 Alligator sinensis
AAGGGACTGGATTAGAAGAAGGAGCCTTATAAAGTAAAACAGGAAATAGGCTCATTGAACACATCAGCAGCACAGAGTTAATCTAAGCAGAAGCTTTCGCTGCATTCATTTTCTATGCCAGGCATGATTGTCATAAGACATGATTACATTCTATCAGTTTAGGAGCTATAGCTTGAACTACTATAGAAAACTGGTTTAACGTGATAATCATGTTAAGACATTACGTAGTTCCCTTGAAGATGGGGTAGACAATTGCATGTTTTAAGCACTTCAACAATATTCACAGAATCAAGCATTTAAGATAAATTGCTATATTAAGTGCGTTATTTAGGAGGTTTTTTCAAAGGCAGGGTTTCAAATATGTTCCAAGTACGTCTCTTTGAAATGTTCATGCTAAATCATTTTGATGCCTACTTAATATATTATTTATTATTTTTATGGTGCCCAATAATGTGGGAGGCACTTAAGAGAACAAGTAAAAGCTGGCAGCAGGCCCCTGCCCCAAAGGGCTCACAAACTGGATACTTAGCATGAAATCCTGGCTTTGCTGCTGTCAGTGGGTGCTGAGTTTAATGGGGTCAGGATTACATCCACAGAACAGGGGATAATGATATTTAAAGGCCACCAACCCTAAAAGCCACCTGTGATAGATTATTCACAGACATGGGCCAAATACTACTCTGTTCATTCACTGAAATAGGCAATGGGACTAAACATGAGAAATGAGCAGTGGTGCAGACATGCTCAATATTTGCTTGATAAGCAGGATTTCACACAATGCTAGGAATTGAGAGGATGCTAGACTAACTGCCTGATACAAATAGCTGAAAAATCTGTGAGAAACTACATGTGCAACAAAAGACTGATTTAGCAGCTCTACTAAGTAGTAATTTAGGTGAGCAGTAGATAAACAGACTTTCAAACATTATTTCATCACAGTCACCACATTTGAAAATAATGCCTTTTTTTTCAGAGGCACTTAGTTTAACATGCGAGGAATGTACCAACTTGGCCAAAATAACTGGTTCATACTTATTTCCAAATACCTGCCATTCCTGCAGGCATTTAAGAAGCTAGTCAAATACAGCATTATAGATACCATGGTGATATGAACCTTTAAAAATACCCACCATGGAATGATAGGTTCCGATGTGATTTTCCTTGCTTTAAGCAATTTGAGCTAGATCTTTGGCATTCTCTTATAAATAATGAAAGCTACACACTGCACTTTTATAACATCTTTCATCTAAGATCTCATAACTTAATTAAGAGGGACACTGTCAGGATAAAAATCATATATTTTTTATTAAGTAATTTCCTTACCTGTGTTACTAATAACACTTTGGGCTATTAAGCTGAAACAATTTTTAAATCTAATTTAATCTTCTACTATTAACATTTTTTGCTCTTGTTTTATTTTGGGGGGGAAATAAAAATAGGGTTATCAGCTTTACTTTTGTTTCTAGTTGTTTTCACTTGCAGATTTTCATGTGCTAGAATAATGCTCTTCCTTTGGGGTGGTAAAAACACTTTAAGTAACTATTTTAATCAAAATAAAACCTAGTTCTATTAACATTTACAAAAATAAAACAAATGCTTCTATTAATATAAGGCGTGTAAGGCACTTAATAAAACTAAAGCTCATATTTCGGTGCAAAGCTACCAAACACTATACTGTATTCCTGTTATTCTCAACACAGTTAATGAGGAAGGTGAGAATTGTTGTTGTTGTAATTTTTAGTGATAAGAGCATAAAAATCTGGCTTACCATGAGGAAAAGTACATTTAAGGTGCTGAGAGAAGTGATATTTTTGTGCAATTGACCTTCTGAAAGCACTCCACAGTCATGCCCTGACAGAAGTGCATGGGTGCAGAGTGCTTTAAAAGTGCCCAATCATGCTTGTTGCATTTAATGAAGGTTCACATGAGGGAGTACTGCATCCAGTACTGGGTGCCACACTTTAAAAAGGATGTGGCCAGCCTGGAGAGAGTTCAGAGGAGGGCCACCCGTTTGGTGAGAGGGCAGCAGGAGGAAAGGACTATGAGGAGAGACTGAGGGACCTGAACCTGTTCAGCAAGAGAAGGCTGAGGGGGGACCTGGTGGCTGCCTACAAACTCATCAGGGGAGATCAACAGCAAATAGGTAGAGCCCTTTTCTCCCCAGCACCACCTGGGGTGACAAGGAACAATGGTCATAAGCTGATGGAGAAGAGGTTTAGGTTGGAGATCAGAAGGCAATATTTTACAGTTAGGGTGGCCAAAATCTGGAACCAACTTCCCAGGGAAGTGGTCCTCGCCCCTAGCAAATTCAAGAGGAGGTTGGATGGTCACCTGTCTGGGGTCTTGTGAACCCAGCATTCATTCCTGCCTGTGGCAGGGGGTCAGGCTAGATGATCTGATTAGGTCCCTCCTGGCCCTAGCTACTATGAAACTATGATACTATGAAACATATGAAGGCGCTCCAAAGTGGAGCACCTTCATTAACTTCTGTTTGTCTATGTGAGTGAGCAGGGCCGGGCTGCATCAGCCCAGCTCCACCCCTGGTGCTGTCATCAGGAAGGGATGGGGGAGAAGGCAGGGGAGGGAGCTCTGGTCTGGGTTTTGCCTAGCCTGTGCTGGGGGGGAGGGGGGCAGGTGGATTGGAGCCCCCCTGAGGTGGGGGGCTCCAATCCACTTCCCCCCCCCCAAGTGCCACCTGGGCACACCACAAACCAGTGCTCCCTCTCCTGCTTTCTCCTCACTCCCATCCTGAAGACAGCCCTAGAGCTGGGGGGAGGGGGAAGGCGGGGGAAGGTTTGGAGAGATCCAGCCTTTCTCTGCTTTATCATCTCTGAAGTGGAGCTCAGTCCCTGCCTTCAACCAAACAGAGAACATCTGTTGGGTTGGGGGGTTTGCTGTAACTCATATTGCTTTATGTGAAGTGCCATGAGTTGCAGCAGGGAGCTGCACATCTGTCAGCGCCCTTAACATACTCAATTCAGCCTGGGTCTGCTCAGAGATCAAGAAACATACAGCGGCATGATCAGAGTCTTCATTCAGGTATTAGTTTCAGTAGAGACTGTGATCACAGAATACTTCTTAATAGCAACTCTAATTTTAGTCACATCATTAGACTTCAAGTGTTCTGGGGCAGGCACTGTGTTTTCTTCTGGTCTGGCCAGAACCTAAAAGATTTTAGGTCCAGCAATTGCTACAGTACTTATTCTTACAGTTTCCACTTAGCCCTTGGGTACACTGAAACACAGAGGAGGTAAATAATTATAGCCTTACAAGTCAAGTGGTAGAACCACAAATGGAGTCCAGGGCTACTACCTCCCACTCCACTGACTGCACACTAGACTACATTGCATCTAACTATCATTTCAGCATATTTAGTATCAGGGATAGGAAACATTCTTCCCTTAGCACTCCACATAGCTAATATAGCAACAGACATATTTGTATTTCAAGCAGCTCTCTTTGCTTAACATGAAGTATATTCTTTGCCTCTCCAGGTCCTTCCAGGTTCAACAGTCAGAAAAACAGGGATTTACTTGCATCTGTGGAGCTCCTGTCTTACAAGCAAAGAGGAGTTTTTACCTTTTGTTTTGCTTTTTATTGGTCCACTGCTTAGACATCAAGCCCAGGGGAGACTGCCAGCTACTAAACTTTTTGAGCAGGTGGAGGTTGAAATGGAAAGCAGGTCATGGAGTCAACAGCAGCGAGTCAGCTCAGCCTGCTTTTTGAAAAGAAAACTATAAGAAGACTGGAAAAAATAAATAAAAATAATAAAACATACAGCCAAAAGGAATCTCAGGAGCAGTCAAGAGCAACACAGTTGCGCTAAAGTTAACTTTAAAGAATTCCAACGAAGCCTGATATTCAAAATAGAATCTGACACTGTTGTGGAGATGAGTCACTTAGATGAGAATTGTTAGTTCTTTACAGGATCCAAATGAGATACTCCTGGTGCTCTGTTGTGCATTCAGTCTTACAACTAGATGTGTCTAGTACTTCTCAGGGCTAAAGAGTTCCATAGTTCAGTAACCCAGAGACAACAAAAAGTCAGACCAAAGGCCACCTTATTATCAGATCTGAGAGATGTGCAGGATGTGGAGGTCTTGAATCAAATACATTATTAACCTGTCTGAAAATATGCTTAATTTAAGGCATTGTGTGGGCTATCAAAAGCAGCCTTTTGTTGGCTGATTGGACTGGCTGACTGGACTGACGAGTATTTGCTCTTCACTAGAGTCAATCTAACAGCTTTAAATCAATCATTTATTATTCCATAACATAGCATCATAGCGGAGTGTTAAAATCTGTTTAAGTTGTACACAATTTCCATAGAGAAACTGAAAGGTTACTTCCAAATATTTTGAAACAGGGAATCCTCAGGTCAGAGCATAATTTGCTAGAACTACAGACCGTTTCACAATTTTTTGCCCATTCAGGAACCAGGGCATATGATCTACTGCTTAAGGCACAGGTACAAGCATCAAGAATTTGATACATATACAAAAGATAAACTTGCTCTGTAGCACTCATCAAGATTTTCAACCACTTTTTGTTTCAGTTTCCCCATTTTTACAGTATTTTGAATACTGACATGGAAGGTGTATAAATACTGCAAAGTTTGACTACTGTTAAACGTATTTATCTGGACTGATCAAACTGGCATTTTATAGATCTGGTAGCATAAATTCTGTGATCTGATCTTAGTAAGAATAGTTGTTTATAGCTGTTTTCATTAGTCATTCAATAGCTATTTTTAATGAGCAACTGTATTTATAACTAGAAAATGTAAACTTTAACAGTGAAATAGCACTTTGCAAGTAAAATATAATGTAATTTTAAATGCCATGTATCAAATTGGAGAATCCTGAAAATATTTTGCCTTCTTTCTAAGCCATTATTAAAAGCAGAATAGGAGATTTAAAGCACTATTGCTCTAAGCTAGTACAGTCAAGTCAATAGCCTTCAATTCTTCATGTGCACCATCTGTCCACTTTAACAGAGTCATATATACATCTTCAGAGGGGAGATTTGACCCTACATTTCTACCTGAGTATTGCCAGGGGATTCATTTTATATTTAAATGCAAACCCCTGCATCACCAATGTAAAGCCATTACTGAAACCAGAGCAGAAAAAGGCACAAACAGCTTTCATAACTTAGAGATAATGCTTAAGCAATTACATTTTCACTCCAATTAATGGAAAAAAATTCCAAAGCTAGATGCACCTGTTTACAGAAGAGTTAACACAGACTCTGAGAGCTGATAACCTTATCTCAAGAGTAGCCTTAGCACACAGTGGAGGTGCTCACGGCATAGTATCCTGTATTGCTAAAGAGATTAACCAGAGTATAGTTTTTACTCACTGGCCTCCTTCCTTTTAATATAAAGGGCAAGAATTTCAAGTTAACTATTATCCTGAAATAATTCTATTAGGACCCTGCACAGCAACATTTATTACGTGTGTCCACTCTAAAGAGAGGTAGCAAAATATAGGTAGATGACTTCCCAGAGTTGAATGCTGATTATGTTAGGAGAGAAAATATGTAGCACATATCTCAGTACTATATAATACATAACACAGTAAACAAAATATTACTCTTTGGTCCAGCCAATGAAAATAAATAAAGTATATATATTCTACATCTCTCTCTCTTTTCCCCCCCCCATCACCCCTTTCCTCTTCTCTCTCCCTTCCTTCCTTCTCATGCATTCTCTAATTCATTCATTCATGCATTCATTCTCTCCCTTTATCACCCACATATCCACTCATCATATAACATGTCCATCTTCTGTCTCTTACCCAAACACATTCTTGAGTCAGGATCAGTTCCTCATCCTGAGAGGAGCCCACCTACTGTGGTGGTTGCTGGAGATCATTGCAGGCACTGGGGAAAGATGTGCTCCAAAACTTGAGAAGGAGACACTCTTGTAGCAAATGAGGGGCCACAAGGGGGGAGAGAAGGTCCTTGCTCTTGGGGAGTGGTGGCTATTGGAGGAGAGAGGGGATGAGGTGGGGATGAGGGAGAGAAAGAAAGGAGGAATAAATTCCAGAGTCCCAAAAGGAGCCACTCCTGTGCTAGCTGGGGATGAAGAGGGCCCTGAAGAAAGAGACAGGAAGTGAATGGAGTGAATTAGTCTTTCAACATTAGGTGTGGCATCTGTAGGGCAACCAAAGTAGGGGTACTGTGCAACAGCTCAACACAGAAATGTCCTCCAAGGACAAGCACTCTGGCCATGTAGAGCAGCCTTAATCAGGCCTGCTGACAGAGCAGCACAGGGCCCCAAAACTTGAACAAATGCCCTTGCTGTTCCAGTCGGGCAGTGACCCTGACCAAGCGATCTGGGTTCTGTTCCTGCCTCTGCAACTAACCAGCATAATATCCCTTCTCCTCTCTGTGACACACTTTCTCCGTCTGTCCCTGGGACTTCTGTAAAAGGCTTCATTCATTTAATGCTATAAAGTTCTTTGAAATCCTCAGAAGCCTGATGTTATATAAGTGCAAATTATTATTCTAGATCTCAATATATATCCAAAGCTATTTCAGGTATTACCAAAAGGCTCCACTGCAACACATTAAATTGCCATTGTACTGAAAAATAATTAACAACCTACATTTTGGTTCCATTATTTGAACTATTTGACTGATTAGCAAATTAAACCAAATCTTTAAGCTGCCGGGGGAGATATCAGAAAACATTACAAAGCAAGGCCAAGGAAGAGATGTCTGAAAGGAAATGGGACTAAAAATGAGAATTGGAACCCATTTATTCAGCTCATTAAGGCAAAACAGCAGGTAAAAGTCAAAGTAATCAGATGCACTGACAAAAGATGTTCCAAAGAATACTACAGAAAGTGATCTAAATGAACCCTAGCCAATAATCGGGACAACCAAGTAATCAACAGACCAATCCAAAACAACTGACAAAGTTTATAAAAATGGTATATACTGCCCCAGACAGAGGCATAACCAAGGGTTGCGCTTGGTTTTAATCTCAAATAAGAACCAACATAAATGTCAGAAGCAGTATACTATGGTCTGAGTACAGACCTGGTATGTAGGGGATCCTAATCATGTCTCCAACAATGTAACCCCATGTAGTTTTAGGCAAATCACTTTGCCCTCTCTATTCTCTGAGCATAACAACGTCATACTGACTTCAAGGTCAAATAATAATATCCCTTCTGAACCAGGGGAAATTTGAAACTAGGTTCAAAGTCATTGGCTAACCCCTTGATGGTTTGGATTGCAACTATGGATCCAAACAAATCAAAAGTTTGATGGCATACCTGACAATGAACGTTATAAGACTTCATTACTTTTAACTCTAGCACACTGAGCTATAGCTAACATCTGCATAGTGCTTCAAGAATGAAAAAATTCTATAGAAATCCCCCATTATTATGAATAGAAAAAAGCATATTTAAATTACAAACCAATTGCCACTACAATTCCTGGGTTGTGCTGGTTAAGGTATTGGACCAGATTCATACCTAAGTATGAAGTGGTGTAGTTGTAGGGAAGTCACTGCAGCCGTGGTAGGTTGCATTCTCTATACCCATGTGTGGGTGGGGAGCATCTTTGAAAAACTTTCTGTGCCACTAGCTATTTACTCTACTAGCAGAACTTTCTCTTCCTTTCCGTTCCTGACTCCCCATATTCCTGCCATGGCAGGATTTCTTGCCCTTGCACCACATGCCCAGCTGTACTCATCAAAGTGGAAAACCTGTCAGCATTGTCTGAAAGGCACAGCTTGGGATAATTGCTCCTCCTAGCTCCCCTGTCAATGAATATTATCATATTCTTCTCCCTGGTAAGGTTGCTGCAGCACTTCATACATCTGTACTCCGAGCCGTGGAACAGATCTGTTTTCCTTTAACAGAGTGTGTAAAATTGTCGCCCAAAGTGAGGGAGAGCCCAGTTTTAAATTTTGAAAGAACCAGTGTCAAAAGCTCCATTCACACGTTTGCTTTCATGATTGCCTTGTATGTCCCAGATGTGAGGAAATGAGAACACATGTCTATATACCATTTACAAACACAAGTCCATATAAGAGCTCAGAATGGATGTTTGTCATCGCTGTACTAGAATCATCACTTCATACATCTAAATACATTTGTAATCTACATATTTTAAGTCTATACTCTAAATGTTTTAAAGGAAAAAATATATAACACTACCTTTATCCTAACAACTGACACAGTGGCCTCTTTGGCAATGGCAATATTTAAGAAAATATGTGGAGTAAGCAGATACAATATTTAGTGGGTGCACAATAGATCCTAAAGGAGAAATTTTCTATTTATATAAGGCCTCTGTCTTGGCAGTATCTGAGCTCCTTATAACCTTGACTGTGTTCTTCCTCACAACCATCACTCCTGTGAGGTAGGAAAGTGTTGTTATTAGCCTCATTGCATGGATGGAGAAATGAGTAACAGTGATTGAGTCTGTGGTTGCAGAGGAAGCCTATGGAAGAGTAGAGAAAAGAAACCAAAACTTTTCTCTCTCAGACTAGTGACCTAATGACTGGTCCTTCCTTTCTCTGAGAAAAGCTTCCCAAAACACTTCATAGGTTTGTGGTTGAAAAGAGGGCCCCAATTGGGTCCCCAGTTTTGCCCAATTTTTGCCCCCAGTTTTGCCCAGTTGGGCAAAACTCTTACTGGACTTCAGTGAGGCCAGGACTTCACATTTCATAATGACCTCTAAATGCTCTTTGTTGTTTCCAGCTTCTGTTTCCCTCTAGAGAAAAAAGACCAACATAGAAACGCCATGATTACGTGGAAGTATCCATCTTCCTTAAAAGGCCAGTTTAGCTACACAACAATGGCCAGCAGGAAAGAATGCATTAAAAAAATAAAATAAAACCTATGCCAGTACCTAGCACTGGAAACAGTTAAACCCAAAGACATTATTGACAGGATGTTCTGGCTGCTGCTTGTTTCCATTTCTTACTGCTATAGGCAAAGGCCTTCTTGTTATTCAGATACAAAGAAACATTTTACACTGCTGGTTGGACTTTCATGGTGGTCTCTCTCGCTTCACCTTCAGCCGTGCACCTGCTGCTCACAAGGGAATTCTTCATGTTGATACATCTGTTTGCATTTTTTTAATAAAAACAAATTAACCTATACATTTTAATGTCAAGTCAGGGCTGTCTACAGAACAGTTCTGATCTGGCCCATCTTTATTTGAAACAAAAATGAGTCAATCTCAGATTCAACCAAACCAAAGATGGGCTCCGTGGAGTGTTGGAGAGATACTTTTAGGGGGTATCAAATATCTAAACAAACAGGGTAATGCCCACGTTACAGACAATTCAGGAGACGATGCTCCTCCCTCTGAGCCACTAATGAAATAATACCCATGGTCTCCTTCAGCCAGGCCTAAAAAACAATTTAGTGGCCCACCTGTCAGAGTGGAATTCAAAACCCTGACTTTGGTGCCCAGCTTCCTTAGTCAGGGAATGGGGAGAGGTAGTCACAAGTCTGCATCCTGAGCAACCCCCTCTAGGGATCTGCACAAAGGGCAGTGTAGTCTGAGAATCTCTAACTGCCTTAGGTTTGAGACAGGTCCTGAGCCTGCTTAGCTATGCCAAGATGATGCTTGGCTTGGACATGTGCAGTTGCATCACTTCAGAGCACACAGAGTACTTTACTAGTGAATATGTAGGCATTTACAGGCCTTCAAGAGCCCAAGGATTAGGTGGGGTTTTGCTGGATCACTCACTTGGACTTGGGCACCTAAGTTTCACTTAAGTCCTTTTCTTGATCTGGGCCCTGATCTAAACTTTGATCAACCCTTGTCTCTCTTGCTTACCACACAATTCACATATGCAAGCACAAACACAGACACAGACAATAGGTCTACAGGTATGGAGATAAAGATACAGTATACTTTTCCCGAAGTGAGTGAGACAATAGGTCTACAGGTATGGAGATAAAGATACAGTATACACTTCCCGAAGTGACTTGGTATGACCATGAAATAACTTTATGAGTTTCACTGGACACCCAAAAACTGATGGACACAAAATCTCTAGTCAGCTTTAGAAATTTATGCCAACATGTATAAATATACATAAACACAATTCATATATATTAAAAAGTAATTGGTGCCTTTTTCTCTGTATATTTTTATGCTGTGAAATGAAAGAAATGAGACACAAGAATGAGTAAAACTACACGCGCGCACACAGAGAAAATTATGTGGCCTTCTCCAGAATGAAAAGGAAATTATTAAAAGTTGGATAAACAACAACTGAGGATGTGACAGGGGCAGCTGGAGAACCACACTGGGGGACAGAACTTCTAAGTGAATCTGCACACAAAAAAAAGTCTCCCCTGACAGTCCGTTGTTCTTCAAAGAGAATAATGATTCTAGAGATGAGTTTGCATTTGTCTTCAGATGTCACAATAAATGCTAAGAAAGCAACTGAATGAGAGTTATTGTTTCCTCGGAGAGGGGGAGGATTTAGGTAGGATGCTTAAATTCTTCAGACCTGTGCCTCATGATATGAAGTCTTTTTGCAGCAGTAGAATGCCAGTGGGAAATACAGAATCTATCCAGGGTGCTGGGATCATAGAGTCCAAAGGGACTCAATTCAAGAGGGCTGCTTGGAGATCTGTGAAGACATGGTATAGAAACCCAGGGCTACAGTGGCCCCAGTTATGCCCCACGGAGACAAAGATACATCCAGGCATGAAGGGAATAGTGGTAGTTCTGGAAGTGATAGGGAGCATTTGTGCTTCCCCATACCATCAGCATATAAAATGTCTCCATGGGTTCAGTGGAGATTGTATTCAAATGAGGTATGTACTAGACCTTAAATAAAAAGTTGTGAGCTGCCTTTGCAGGGAGTTAGGATTATATCCACGTCTGTATCCCATTCAGACACTCATTCCCGGAGGAATGACCATGGCAAGCAATGCTAGTGGCCCCCTTTATGGTCAAAAGCATCAATAATAACACTGTGAGTCCTCTATGTGTTCTAACTTCACCCAAGCGTACTTTATCTGGCATAAACATAAATCCTACCTCTGCAGAACACGTTACTTTTCCCAACAACTGACAACTGTAGGAAATGGGGCCCTGATTCCATCGACAAAAGAGAGACTCCTATAAATGTCTGCTTGTATATTTTGGGCCTGGTGATGTCTTTCACAGTTTGGAGTCCAATTTGCCTTTTGGACATGTTGGTTGGGATTCACTGCCTTCTCCTTAGTATCCAAGCTTATGAGAGAAGGATACACTCATTTTACTTCATCGCCTATCTGAACTTGCTGTTTAATTTAATTTACACTTTTGAAATTACATCTCACAGACTGGAAGTAAGCTATGTCCCCACACCTCCCATAGAGGAAACACCAATACAGAACAGATCGCTTCACCTGCCACTGGAGAGTGGTATCATTTGTAAAAAGACAGGTCGAATCAACACATGAGACTGATATCAAAACTAATTCATGGTAGCTGGCCACAGGCAATCTAACTCAATATTTTCAAGACAGAGATAATCCAACTTCTTTTCAGGAGCTTTCATTGCTGTTCTGGCAACTACATGCACATTTCAGTGGTACACTCTGCATCTCACTTGCTAACTTCTATGGTCCTCTCAAACATTTCTAGGTAGCCATGGCACCCATGAAACCTGGGACTGGGTTAAAAAGCATGAAAAAATTTAAAAGGGATTTCCTGGAGAAGTTATGCATAGGATGGTGCTATCATACAGGACCTTGTAGGCTAAGCTAAGGTCTTGCTAATGTAGAACTTCTTGGACTAAAAACCTAAGAATCTACCTGGCTGTCCCTAAAGACCTAAGGTGCAAAGTTCAGATCCAGATCCAAAATAACACTAAAATCCATGAATGTCTGGATCCAGGTTTCGGGTCTAGTTCATTACAGTGACAGGAATTGGCTATGTAGTCTGGATCTGGCTCTAAATCAAGGGAGCTCAGAGTGGTGTTTTGGTTTGCCTATGTCTGCTCCTCCCCAGACTCTAAAGGCATTCATAAGTTTGGTTCTTCTTTAAATATGGCTTCTTTAAAGCTGAGATTTTACCGTTTTAATGACTGGATTAAATTTGCAAGTTTCAGAGTATCTAACACATTGAAATAAGAGAAAGGAAAAAAAGAGCTATTGCTAGAAAAGGTTGAGTGCCTGAAATCAGGGCAGCTCAATAACTGACAGGGAACTGTAAAATCCTTCGCATTTTTCCCCATCTCACAGTCCTACTGTACAATGGAGGGCTCAGACTGTTTCAGGTTTAGGGGGAAATTTATTAAAAACCCTAGGGTTCAGAATGAAGCCTGTTTGATGTCTTGCTCTCAGTAGCAGGGTGCAAAGAAACTTGGTCTTGGCAGGACACTAATTTCTGATGTTGTCAATTAAGAAACTTCTGATGGTGTGTTTGATGGAAAAATCTCTCAGAGAGTGTTTTTATTGAAATACCCAGTTCCAAGCCCTGGATTATTAGGTTAAGCTCCGTCAGCAGCAAGACCAATATAAATGCTTTTCATACCATCTGCCTTGATGCCTTGACAAAGAAATAAATAGAGGAAAAGAAAGAAGAGAAAATGTGTGGGTCCCAAGATCCCTGATTTCAACCTGTTTCCCCTTAGCACAAAAATAAGGAATTCAGGCCCTAAGACTATAAAATGACAAATGTGAATATTTTTTTTCTTTTTTAAAATCTTTACAGAACATTCGTGTCGCCCAGCATTCCAGGATTTGAATAGTTTATGTTTTAAAATGGGGAAATTAATTTAAAATAAGTCTATGGGCAGTCAAATGATTTTCTGTCTACCCCACTCCCATCTGCATAGTGCTTGCAGCAAGATATGCATTTTATATTTGGCACTTAGGAGGTATTATATCCAGGACTCGGGCTATTGAGAAACAAATGAGGGTGATGAGTAGCATTCTAGGTAGGCAACAGGCCCAGTTAGCAGAGGACAAGGGAGGATAGCATCTTACAGAGGTAACCAGTGATTCCTCTGGTTAGTTCAAGAGTGGTTCCGTGAGGATCCACTCATCTCTCAAGGTAGCTGTGACATGGAGTCCTCAGGATTAGCTGCAGGAAAATAAAGGAATGGGGCAGGGATCAGGCCCTAGCTTAGTCATGTATTTCCTTCACACCTTAAACAAGAAAAAGAGGAAAATTAGAAAACCCAGATTTAGAACTTTATTTAACCACTGGAAAGGAAACACTTGTCAACAAGACACAGAGCAATACCCTGGAATCTGAGGTATATTTACACCAAATCTGGAGCAGGGTTTTACGGCTAGTAAAGAAAGGCCCCAAGATTTTCTTCTCTGCATGCTGCCTTCCCACTCCAAACTCCCATGGGGGCCCTGAGATTTTTTTGTCCATGTTTGTCCTCTTTCCTGGCTATGACTGAGGATATAGGTCAGCAGGAGCTTCCATCTCAGAACACAGACATAAAATCTAAAGAGGCCCTGCAGGGTTTGCCTATATATAATAAAATAAACTGCTATTTTTTATTTTTAACTAGTTTTAAACTTTTTTTTGCTTCCTCAGTTTTCTGTAGCAGCATCTTATGTATCAAAACTAGTTTCTTCCAAACAGATTTGTTCTTTTGCACATGAAAGATACTTTTTCCTTCCTAGGCCTAGGGAATTAAAATGAAAAAGGCTTCTTCCTGTTCACAAATCGGTCACCTTTGCCTGCTTCCCT
>NW_005841947.1:1470427-1499586 GCF_000455745.1 Alligator sinensis
ATGCCATCAATGCTGCCCTTTGAAACCCACCTAGAGGTCAGTCCCTTTTCTATTCACATCACCCCTCCTCACTCCCCGCAGCAACACTGACCTCCCTCTACACAGATCTGCACATCTGTCCCCCAAACTTCAGGCAACAGGGAAGTTATTTTTCCCCCAAAAAGAAACACAGCATAAAGCGTGTGGGTGGGAAATATGCATTGTAATGGAACTGAAACCCCATAAGGGAAATCAACACAGGCAGCAGCTGATATACTATTTACTTGGATAAATCATCCATTTTCCTCCTGGGCAAGATGACATGAGGTATCACCTACCCAGGATGGCAAGTGCAAATATAAATAATAAATACGTATATCTGAGGGAGAATTCTAGCTGTAATGGTTTTTGTATGGGACTAAGTTTCAGTTAAACTTAATCCTTGCTGTCTTCTGCGTCTCCAGCAGCAGAAACATCTGGTCGGTTTTAGATTCCCCTTGGATTCCCAACTTCAAAGGGAGTTATAAAGAATAACAAATACATGTACTGGCACTGAAAAAAAAATTAGAGCAGCAGGAGAGAATGGTAAAATTGTCCTTATTTGACTGCTAGTGACAGGCGCCACAGGCAGAACTGTGAGAAAAAAATCTCAGAGGCTAAAGCAAATCAGCAGTTTTTTTTGGTGACTGGTTCCCTCTACTAATGGCACTGAAAATTGACAGGATCTGCTCTGTATTAGGGGGTGGCAAACACTTTGCCGATGGAGATGTGTACGGAGGCACGCAATAAGCACAGGTTTCAAATGAGATGCAGTGTAAGTACTAGACTGGGAGCCAGGAACTCCTATGTTCCATCGCCAGCTGTTCATTCAGCCATGCCCCTGCAGTAGTTGCTAAGGCCAGATTTTGGCTCTTAGAGGGAATGCAGCATTACAGAGAATGAGAATATTTAGGGTACAACCTGTAGCAAAAGACACCTATTTATGACATGTGACTTTCATTTGAAAATCTACCCCAGCACTGTCAGATTTTGCAGGGGTTCAGGAAGAGAATTCATCAGTGGCATTTGCAATGATGGGAGAAAATGTCTATGATACCCTGCCTACCTGGTGTTACCTGGTTGCTGGTAAGGGAAAGGATGGCCACATTTGCAGTAGAAACACAGTACAAACAACAACACTATATAGTAGCACTCTTGCACTTAGTGAATCAAATCGAAGCTTCTGCCTTTATGCTCACCTCCTGAATTGATGGAATAAAGGGGCCCTATTGTGTCCTCTTCCCCATTTCCGTTCATGCAGGATCAGCACTAATATGTCCCCTTCCTTTCTGTAACTCAGTTTTATCACCTGTATAATGGACTAAAAAATTCTTAATAACTTCATGGGAGAGTACAGTGCTAACTACCAGTGACACTGAAATTGCTGATAGACTTTCATATGCATCACTTGGAGCAAAATGCCAGGTGCAAAAAGTACAAAAACAGGCATGATAGGCTTTTGCAAATAGTTTTCAAACCACAACTATCCTTTTTCTTTACAGCCATTCATAAGGAATCCACATAATATAAATTTCAAAGATATCCACTGAGTAATTCCCAGTGATTACTGAATTCAAAGAGACCAATCTATTTGTGGACACTCTATGGATAGGAAAAAATGCTAAATCAATCAAACTATTCACACAGCTCTCCTGCTATCCTTGGTATCAGAACATTTTGTTGTAAACTTTCTTCACCTTGTCAGGATGTGAGCCAACAGCCTCCCATTGTTCCAGCTTCCCAGGTATTTCAGGACTCTTTTAAGGCCCTGCTATGACAGCTTGGCCATATAGGGTTCTCCAATGAGAAAATGGTGATTCTGTGCACGCCAATTCCCAGAAAGCAGGTAACAGCTTCCTTAGAGCAGCCATAAGTGCCTGCCAACAAGCCTACCCAAGACAGAGAAGCTAACAATAATGCTGCATGCATACTCAGCATCAGTCTAAGGTGGCTACCTTGACTCATCCTGTGGAGCTGGTTTGCAGGATATTGAGGATAGTGGGTGGAGTGTGTGCTTCATGACAGTGCTCAAAGATGTGGCACGGAGGCAGTGTAGACAAGTTGTAAGAAGCCAGGAGACCTACAATAGACTTGAGCCTCCACAGCTGATAAATCTTGCATCTGGGTAGGTCCCCACTGAACTCTCTGAAACTTTTTTGCAGGGGCATGTGCACAGGCAGGCAGGTTAAGTGGATACAATCAGGTCCTTAAAGTACTATACATATGATCATGCATGCAGGAATCACAGCAAACCCGTGTAAAAAGTAGCCACTGCTGAAGTAGAAGGCAGCAGTCTTTTAACAGCCTAGTGCTGCTATACTACCCAACAGCTTAGGACACCGTGTTAAGGAAAAATCCCCAGTCATCCTGAAACTCTTTGCAATGGAGGAGCCAAAACTGATCCTGGTTGTAACCCCAGTAAGGAGTATGGCTCAGCATAATTTTGTCCAGAATGGAGTTTCTAAGATGGACACATTTTGTTAATGGGACTTGTTAATAAACCCAAATGACAAGGCCTATGGTTTTACATGTGAACAATGACACATTTAGCAGCACCGTAACCCCTTGCACATTCACCCAAAATTGAGAGGAAAAGAGTGCTGCCTAATAGATTCCTTCTTATTGTCTTATTGCCCTTTTGAGGCAACGTTCTCCACCACAACTGGCCAATAAAGTGATATCTCAAGAGGAATGAGAGAGGATACAAAAGCAATCCAAGGAATTGTCAAGCACTCCAGCAAGGGCATGGAGAGTCCCATGCCAGGGAACATCTAATGACAAGACAGCATTGATGTATGATGTTTACTAGCAGTCACAGCAGCAAACTAAGGAGATTCTGCATGGGGACAATGTGTAGTGCAGCCTATCCCAGTCTGGGTGGGAACCTGAGAGCCAGAGGGAGCCATAGCATCTGTCTGGGTCTGGCAGCTTGGATGAAAAACACCTAATAGTGGTGTGATCCAAAGCTCATTGAAGCTGACAGGAGGAACGGACTCAGGCTCTAGCTGCATTACAGTCTACTTCTATTTCTTTTCTACCACAAGAAATTAGTAGGCAGCAAAACTCATTTCCATACCAAACAATATCAAGCAACACTACCTGTATCTGTCCACTGGAACACCCACCTCTCCAGACTGCAGAAATAGCCTTTGCTTCCTGCAGCCAGATTGACAACAGAGCATAGGGAAGGGAATAGGGGGTGTAGAGGCCCAGGGTGCTGTGATAGCATTCAGCTATTAAAAGTATCACAAGGGAAAAGAAAGGGGTGGGGGGAAAGAGAATTTCTCACTATTTATACCTGTTGTTTGTTCAAAAAAACACATACTTTTCTAGCTGAAGAAACATTCTCTCCTTGTCCCTGAGTAGAATTACTTATTTATCATTATGTGCACTTCAGCTGTATCCCATGGTTCTCCCATCATTTTATAAACATCATCATCTACATCCTGTAGCAGATTACATTCTTTTGTGGCAGGAAGGGGTATGAAACAAACTGAAGATGTGAGACACCCACTGTACGGCCATCCAACAGAGCACAAACGTCTGAAGTCACGTAGGAACTTCCTCACCAGCACCCAACCCCTCAATGCCACACCCAAAGAGACATGACTACAGATGTGGAACGAGAGGCTGAAGAAAATACCTGACAGCGAAAAAATGTATATTCCAGCAGGCGAGTTGTTGCCACCAGGGGCTAATGAACCATGGCAAAGGTGGCGATGTCTCAACTGCCTATGTACCGGAGTCAGAAATTCCAAGGAACTAACGAAATCAGTGACTGTGGCACGGAGCCTCAGAATATGCAACACCTGCTGCAGTGCCCACTGCTCCAAGGCACATGTACAATGAAAGATTTTGCAAAGTACAATAAATGAGCATAAGCATGTGTAACAAAGTAGTCAAATGTGGTGTACAGACATGAGAAGAAGACCACCAAATCCTGTATGGGTGACTGGCTTCTGGACTGAGCCCTTTTCCCATTCCCTTACATTCCTATAGGTATTCTCCCTATGTAAGAATTATATAGGGAGCATTATATATATCACGGGTTGGCAACCTATGGCTTGCAGGCTAGATCTAGCCTGAGGAGCCTTGGATCCAGCTCATGGACATGGGACTTTGGCAGCATTTGGCAGTGGGGGCTTCAACTGCAGGTGTTCTTCCTGTGCTTCTGTAAAGGCAAGCAGTGGCAGCAGCCAGATCTAGAGCCTACCTTCCTCTGACTCAGAGTGGATCTTTTCAGCCTGCAGCCAGAAAAGGTTGCCTACCCCTGATACAGATAGTTCAATTATTGGTCAACTTTAGTGTGTGTGCACGTGTGCATGTCAGTATATGTAGACACACATATTAAATAAACAAATATGTGTATCTAGCTATCATTTATAAATAATAACATTATTTATGTATATATATAAGTACACAAACACATAATCAAATAAACACACACACACTGTATTTATATATACACTTTATGTATATATACACTGAGACTGACTGAAAATTGAACTATCTGTATCTGGGGTAGGCAACCTTTTCTGGCTGCGGGCTGAAATGACCCACCCCAAGTGTGTATATATATACACAATTTCAAAGCATTATTGGCATGGAAGTCTAATATATATATAATCACACAGCATTAGTGGTATGGTAATCTAAAAAGAAATGTTCCATCAATACTTGCAGCCAGGCTAGACTTACAGATGCTTTCTGTTTGCTTGGGATATTTTATTGCTTATATTATTACCTTTTTCACGTGTGCTGCTCTACCAGCATGCAGAAAATATTGTGTGTGTGTCCACATCATAAACTATTATTCTATTTATTTATTTTGAGAGATCTAAAGTGGGGGGGAGCTTTTATTTTATATATTTTTTAAAGATCTAAGCACATTAATATGCCAGCTATTCAGTTTTGAGGCCAATGGAAAATGTATTCTTCAGATTAAATTGACCTTCTTAACAATAAATTCAATTTATACTGATAAGGAGCTTTACATGCTTACTCACATACCAAATTCCTTGTGAATACAGGAGACACCTGTTGGACAGAACCTTTCATTTTTACTATTTTTGTCACATACCTATAACTCAAAAAGCAAAGAAACTATGCAGGATCAGATCTGCAACCTGTGTTAGATTAACCAAGATTCTGCTATTTAGCAATACATCATGTGATGTTCAAAAAAAGAGAAACAAAAGGCATGTGATTTAATCAAAGGAAAAGCCTTTTACTTAATATTTCTTAATTCTTTTCCCTATTTTATTAGACTTGGGCCCAAATTGTAAAGTAGGGCAACAGCAGACACAGTTTTCCTCTAAATGTAGAAGTGGTCAGGGCTGGAGTTTGGATAATTACTACCTGCAGAGTGAAAGAGAAAGTGTGAGTGTGTGTGTGTGTGTGTGTGTGTGTGTGTGTATAGCTATATATAAATATAGGCCTGGAGGCTATCACCTTTATCATTTTGTGTGTGTGTGTGTGTGTGTGTGTGTGTGTGTGTATAGCTATATATAAATATAGGCCTGGAGGCTAACACCTTTATCATTACTCAGTACAGAATCATAGAATCATAGAAAATTAGGGTTGGAAGGGACCTCAGGAGGTCATCTAGTCCAACCCCCTGCTCAAAGCAGGACCATTTGTAACTAGATCTTTCCAGCCAAGGCTTTGTGAAGCTGGGCCTTGAAAACATCCAAGGATGGAGATTCCACCACCTCTCTGGGTAACCTGTTCCAGTGCTTCACCACCCTCCTAGTGAGAAAGTTTTTCTTAATATCCAACCTAAACCTCCCTTGCTGCAACTTGAGACCATTGCTCCTTGTTCTGTTATCTGTTACCACTGAGAACAGTCCAACTTCATCCTCTTTGGACCCCTCTTCACGTAGTTAAAGGCTGCTATCAGTAGCACTTGACTTCACTGTACCCCTGGCTGAATTTAGGGAAGCTGAATGTGAGGTCTTCCATTCAGTTTCAGTGCCTGGCCCAATCCTGTTTAACTTGAAGTCTGACCAGATCACAGGTTAAGAATATGCAGCTGTGGCCATATCTCTTTCTTAAACAACTGCAGCCAGAAGGGTTTTATTATTTAAACGTATTGCCCTTATGCAACCAAAATGGGAAAAAATATGTAGAGTATATGGAAGAGGAAATAGTGTAAGGTTCTGTGCTTCACATATGAACAGGCGAGACATGAGAGGACTACTCCAATAGGGGAATCTCTCTTTACCCATCAGTTCAAAGATAAAGACCATCTGAAGTGAATGTGTGGTCTCCTCTGTTGCTTCTCCTCCATAACAGACATATCCTGACACTCCTAACTGAGGACATGTAAATTCAGATTCTAACCCACACCACATATGAGGGCAACTGAAATGGTAAAACAGATCTGCCCCACTGGTTATAAAAACAGAGCCATTATGGGACTGGGGTCCTAAATACAGTAACACAACAGACAAATTCTGATTAAGGCAATAGAGATGACAAGTCCTATAACAGAACTTAAGTGACCCAAGAGATCATTTCCATCATTCTAGGCCTGTGCATGGAAAGTGAAATCAACAGCACGATTTCTTAGAAAGATGTGGCTTCACTTGGGGTCTGTTAATAGGCATGACATCCACAGAGTATGTAAACACAGTCAGAAGCAGGCACAGTCTAAGGTCCCTGCAGCCCATATAAGTTCTGTGAATATACTTCAATTACAACATCTCTTCCTGTCATACTCCTAGACCCCCATAGAGCATCTCTCAAAGCACGGGTCACCAACGTGTGGCACATGTGCCACAAGTGGCATGGGCAGCTTCTGAGTGTGGTGCACAGCACATCAGGGAGGAGACAGGAAGCAAAGAGCCAGATAGGGCAGGCAGAAGGAAGTAGAGCAACAGTTCAGTCAGGAGCAGGAATCGGGATCAGGCAGGGAGCAGGGACCAGACAGCAGAATGGCTGACTGGGCAGAGCAAAGGGATGGGAGTGGCATTTGGGGAGGGCACCAGACTTAAGTTGTGGTATGCTTTCCAAACAGGCTGGTTCCCACTGCCCTAAAGTTTTCCGAACTTGGGAGTTTGGAACTCCAGTTTACATCAGCAATGACAGAAGTTGTGCGGCAATAAGAATTTCTGTCTCAGAGGGATTTCTGCAGTTTAGAAATTTGGTGTTGGTCTGAATCAGAACAAAGTCAAATTACAGAATTTCCCATGAAGCTTGTTAGATTTCATTTCAGCCAGTTTAAACAGTTAGTTTTGGTACAGTCATTTTGTCTTGATTTTGACATTAATTGGTATATTATCGTGCAGCGTTATACTTTCTAATAATTTTTTTAACAAACTTTTTTTAAAACAAAAAACAACCCAAACATTCCAAAATGCTTCATCTGGGGGTGTTTTTGGAACAAAATGTCATCAAAATTGACACAATCCCTTGGGAAATATTTTATTTTAATGAAAGCCTATCCATCTAAGGAAAGTTGGAGTCACTTTTTAATAGTCACCTAACAGCTCACACTCAAGGATTAAGAAAGACTGCCAGAACAAGTCTAGGCTTTTAGGGGAGAATCATGAGCAAGTCTGAACAGGACAGCAAATCGGTCATAAAGGCTCAAAAATGATCTGGGGTAGGTAGAAGATTTTCAGTTTCTTCTGGTCTGCTGCTGAAATTTAGCTAATGTAGCTGCTGCTGAAGCATAAAACTAGACTAGACAAAATGTGCATATAGGCTGTTTGATATTTTAAAATTCCCCTTTTTTCCCCTGATGCTTTACTCCAGCTACTAAACAAAAACTTTTAAGAAGGCTAGCTGGGCAGTGGTCAGGTCCCCAAATGGAAGTGTTTAGACCTCCACAGTGATAGGTGGTTGGTAAACAGGGTAAATACCTAGGTCCCCATCTAAGAGTGGAATTTTATCCCAAGATACAGAGGGGCAAGGGATCTAATACCTGAGGGTGGTTCACTCAGGAAACAGGCTGAGATGCTGTCAGTCCCATACCCAGGATATCACATCAGTCCCAATTATTTTTCTATGATTTGTATCCCATTATTCCAGTCCTAAGAACCTTGTAAGAAGTGGATGTCTCTCTGCTATTCTGTGAAGCGTTTTTTTGTGGAGCATGGGAAAAGTCCCATTAGGGACTAAATTAATTTTAGTTGTTATCAAAATCAGCTTGTGAATTCCCACCCCCACCTCCCCAGAGCAAAAGTCTAAAGTATTAAACAACTGTGCTGCTTAGTTCCCCATGAGAACACTGCTTGTAACTCACATTTAAACCTTCTATTCTATAGGAGGCCATGCTCCAGGTAAGAGACAGGAAAAGTCTGACGAACTGCTGGAAAAAGAAATACCCACATATGTCTATAAAAAAAACTGTTAGATTTAGGGCGAGGAAAATGTGGGGATATAATCGCAGCAAAAAAAATGTCTGCATTCTTTATCTTTGCAAACAGGTCACTAAAAAGGCTACAGACCTATTTAAAGGGTCCAAGCTAAAATTTACTTCCATCACAGGCCTGGTAGAGTTCCCCCATTTGTACACTGACCCGAATGCTGCATTTGGACCCCATTAATTTGGGTCCCATGTTCTGGGAAGCTTCTGGAATATGAGTGGCCTTTAACATGGTCTCTTTCCTTTGCCCCTTTGGCACTCTGCCTACACACAGGCTCTCTCTTTACAAAAAAAAAAAGTAGGACTTCATCCAGGCTGCCAGCTGCTTGTAAATTTACAGACTGCCCGTAAAAAATCCAAGCTAAAAACATCACTCTGTAAAGCCTGTAAAAAAACTGAGATGTCCCTAAAAAAAACCCCCAAAACTAAGCAACCTAGAACTGATTAACAATTCCTCATCAGAAATGAAATGGAAGTTAAGTGCTAAAGGACAAACAAACAGTGCCACATGGTGTCTGACCAGGAGCACAGTGCCCTGCATGGAGCTCTGTCATGGGAGCTTCCGGAGCTGCTAGTCTGCTGCTGCTCCTCCCACTACTACTGGGTCCCATCATCTGCTGGTAACACCGCTGGGATGCAAGTATGCAAACAGTCCTTCTTTTGGGGTTTGTGCTGGGATAGGGTGAGGGGGCAGCAGGGGTAGGGCTGGGGATAGGTTTGGGGAGGTTGAATAGAGGACTCCTAGGTGGTGGCAGCATGGTATAAAATCATTGCTGCAGTCAAGCAGGGTTGCTAACCCAAGTTTTGGGGGTTTTTTTACTGATAACCTGCAAATATTTTTATAGACAACTAGACTGTTTTTTTTTAACTATGGTTGAAGTTAAACCCCTAAATTTGAACCCAGCCCTTGACTAGGGCCTGGCAAAAGGGTTACATTTAAATTATGTAAAATACGTCAGTAAAAAAAAACTGGGCTATCAGTAAAAAAAAGTGCAGATTATCAGTAAAAAAAAAATATTGTGTTGGCAACTATTATTGCCAACATGCCCTACCCTTCCAGAGTAGTGTTGGCCTCCCTACTCAGTGTACCCTTTTCCAAAGTTTCATCCTGTTGGTAATTCTGGGTTTGCAGTTCAATTCTTCAAGGATAGGTGTTAATGAAAAAAACAGTAATATGGGCCTGGCAAAAGATCCATAATCACCTTTTACTTTATGTAGCAGAAGAAAAATGTAGATCTTGTCAAAACAACTGTGTGCTTTTTCATGCCCCATTTCCTTACCTCCACTGAGCACTGTCTTAGAAATAGGCTAACGACTTCTGAAGAACATGGCATCTCCAACCCGCTCCCCATACCGCCACTCCTGCACATGGCTTCTCTACACAGACAGATTTCTCAAAATATCCCAGTTTCCAGAATTAAATGTCTTTTGAATTATGGTTTCAGTCCCAGCCTGGCATTCCTACAGTGGGCACTAACTGCCAGATTCTATTCTACCTATTGCTAAATGTGATCCTATTCCACTCTGTTCAAGTCCCTGAAAAACAGTTAATCCAAAACAATGGGCTGGTCCTCCTCCTGCTTGCTGGTTTTTTTTCAGTTTTTTGACTCAGTCTGAAGGGTAAGATGACAGTGTTACCAAATTAGATGCACTAATGGATCTTCAGAACTTGAACAAGTTAAGCTAGAATCAAACAGGCATCTAAGTCAGGTGCATTTGCCAAGGGAATAATTCCTTTTCCAAGAAGCCACAGCAAAGAGGGCTAAGATTGAACAAGTTACAGAGAAGGAATGATGTGCTCCTATGTAGGGCTGGTCTTTGAGACTGTTATTGCAAATTATAACTTTATAACTGCCCCTCACCCAATTTCCAGGAACAAACAAAAGCCTCTAGCTCAAGCAAAGTGCTACTTTAAACTCAAGCCAGCTGGCTGGGAAAGGGGTGTGGGATGAAGCTCAAGTGCTGCTGTTGCTGGAGCTAGTAATGCACTGGGAACTCTGTTGCTCTGTGCTGCTGATCCAACTGCTCTGCACAGCTTGAGTAGCATGGCCCTGCTCACTCCAGCTCAGTCAGCTGAAGAGGAGTCTTTGAGCACAGATAACTTTACCTGGCCCTGCAGTGAAGATGAGCACCTCTTGCTTACTCTGTAGCTGCCCATGCTGTTCATTTGTAATCCTTAAAGCCCTGTTGCCAGCAATTTAACTCAGAAGTAAATACCCTCACATGGGCACTTACTGCCTATTCCTCTGCAGCCACAAAGGGCCCCTTTCACAACTGACTAGTGTGGTTTTGTCACTTGAAGTACAAAGAGGCAGTATGTGGGCTGCCCATTTGGACAGCCACATGTCTTTCATATTTCAAATCCTGACCCCATGGTGGCTCTCTGACCACTGTCATTCAAAGGGGGATTTGGCAGCAGAGGGAGAAAACCTTTAGCTATAGTGATCCACTAGCCAACTCATCCCATTACTAACACATAATGTCATAAGCACTACAGACAGTTATTCACAATGAATGGAGAATGGCAGACCCATCCTTGTCTCTGAAAAGCTGCCCAGGCCAGCTGCTAGGGCCATCCTCTGCATGCAAGATTTGAGCCAAAGCATGTGATAACAGGGCAAGCATCAACATAGCCCATATATATCCTCTCACCCTTGTGTTACCGGAAGACCTTAACTCTGGCCATTTACCCCAGAGACATCCCTGAATGTCTCACTATCAAACTACAAGTACAGCAGGGTTTTAATGACTTGTTTCTCTAGCTGTTCCGGGATTTTTCTTTCTTGGCTGTAACCAGTTGTAACCAGCTGAGAATAAGTTGTTATTCCTCTGTACAACTCACACCAAGTAAAAGAAACCAGTGTTGTTATGCAAGTTTAAGGGGGGAAAAAAGTTTTGTTTTATGGTTAATTATCCATGTCTATTTGCAAAATAAATCAACCTATTGTGTACCACCAGGATTGGTAGCCCCATTTGAACTTTGCTTTTCATTAATCACTTTATAAATAAAAGCCAACTCATTTTTTTCCTTTTTGGTTTGTTTATTACTTATGTCTGGATATAAACTGCAGCAGTGGTGTGAGGACAAACTATGGATTATTCACCCATTTTTCATGATTTGCAGGATACTGAGCCTGTCTTTTTCCATAATCCTAGTTAAATGCAAAGTACAAAAATGTTGGCCTTCTGTAGCAGACACAGTCACAAGTAGGTTGAAACAGATTTTTAACTAACACTTGGTTTTATATGAAGAAGGTTTTTAAAAAAATCATAATTTAAGGCCCTTGCCTGGCAAATATTTAGACACATGGGGCATGTATACATGCAATGTTACTATGGTGACATAGCTATGGCACTGTGATTTACTACTTCCTTTTGGCAGTAGTAAAGAACAGTGCAGTAACTGCCTGTACTGTGCCATGCATGTGGCGCAGAGTTGGTTTCACCACTACTGGAGCACGTCGCTACGGCAAAGTAGCTGCCGATCACGTGTAGACTCACATGATTGCTATGTCACCATAGCACGCCATATGCCAACGTAGTGTATCACTATAGTG
Organism: Alligator sinensis; assembly: GCF_000455745.1. Classification (NCBI taxonomy): domain Eukaryota; kingdom Metazoa; phylum Chordata; order Crocodylia; family Alligatoridae; genus Alligator; species Alligator sinensis. Next base: position 1,482,374 of record NW_005841947.1, read on the forward strand.
ATGTAGGGTGACATGTAGACATGCCCATGTTTAAGCTTGCATGTGTGACTGGGAAGTACTCAAGTAGGTATAAGTGTCTGTAATATCTGGAGGTGACTTTGCTCACCTTATGTGAAGCTGATCTGCAATGGGGGAAAATTTACTTTCTGTCCCTTTGTGCTGCCTTATGATTTAAAACATGGACCTAAATTTTTAATCCATAACTTTGTTTATATTGTGCATGTGTGTATATGTGTGCATACCAACTACTTATATATTTATGTATATATCCAAGACATGAAAGTCAGGTCGTGTCTACCATGGACAATACTCAATGACTGGAGATCTAATGAAATTCAGACATCACAAATCTGAAGAGTCTAAAAGCTGAGTAAGTGGGAAATCAAGGGATTTTGGGCCAGCCTGTTTAAAACCCATTTTATTAATGGGCATTTAATTCCAATTTATGAGAAACACTTTAGCAAAAAATATTTTAATGAATGATTCAATGTTACTCCTACTACTTCCATTAAGAAAGCACAAAATATGTTTGAGACCACCAATGAGCCCTCCAGCAAAACTAGGAAAAGAGAAATTAGCAACAGCAAAAAAAAATCAAGTCCCTTCCACTCCACTCCCCAATCCAATATTAAGATGCCAGAACTCCTTTCTAACTTTGTTGGTGTATGCTATTGCTTAGATACCCATTTTAGCTTACATGGCTATTATGATAAAACCTAATAATTCTAAGTAGTTACCCAAACTCCTATAATGCGTGCATGTTACACTTAGATCACATGAAGGACAATTAAAATGCAGGTGTCTGCACATTAAAGCTCCCTGACTTGTCCTACATGCCCTCTGAGCATCTCAAAGCTATACCAGTTTAGAAGAGGGTTAACTCTAGGCCATGCTACCTAGCTCATGTTAGGGTAACTTCAGTCTGCTACACAAAAATAGAATAAGTGATATTCAGTCCTCCAGCATCCCAGGATGCACCACTCCCTGGTCCCTTGTGCTCCCCCTCCCCCCACCCAGAGCACTGATAGAGCCCAGGTGTCCTGGCTCCTAGCTACTCCCCAGCTTACCTTCTTTCAAGTGGTGAGTCCAAGCTGTGCAGGCAAGAAATAGCATTAACCCTTAAAGTATGACTGCTCACAGCACATTGTAACTTTAATACACCCTAACATTCCACAGATTTAGTATGGTCTAAACATAATATGTAACTTCACCTTGGTTACTGGTGTATAAGGACCTGGCTAAATTTTGTATGGCCTGTAGCACGGTCCAGTACCATTTTAACAATTGTTTAGTAAGAGAACTAGTGAATCATGTCTTGCTCTTATGTTAAGAATGCCAGACAGTTATCAGTAAAAGGACATATGTAGGATGCGTGTTCCTCATTTATTTTATTCCTGATATAGAAGACAAGCACATGTGAATGAGTTAATTCTATAGGAATATATGCTGCAACTTGCTAGCTAGCTATTAAAGGGATTGTGTTAAGTCATATGTTAAGCTGGTTTCATTTGAATTGCTACAGCACCACAACAGACTGGGAATTGGTTAGCTCCTGACTGGTTATGCTGTTTTACAGGCCTAATAAAAAAAAAAAAGTTGTTTTTATTCATTAAAATAAGTAATTATTAACACTTTCATTTGTCAATAACCTTTACAAGCTTCTAGATGTTTTCTTTTTACCCTCTGTAAGAGAAAGTCATAATTCTCCATGTGAAATCACTAAGTGTTATGGGAAGGGCTGTATTGTCACTAGGGTAAGAATGTGTGGTATCATTGCCTTCTAGAATTATGTCTGAACTATAATGTCTGCTGCAAACATGCTGAGTTGCCCCAAATATAAAAAGTTGAACAAAACCAGAAGCAGCCTTTCAAGAAAGTAGAGATCCAGATTTGGAGCTAAGATACTAGATTTCTAATAATAAATATTAGTAATAATAGGAGCCAAGGAAGGTATTTTTGTTTGCATGTTGGTGCTATTTGAGAATCACAGACATCTGAAAGTCAAAGAAATCTGCTGCCTCGTTCCTTGCTTTGCAGATGGCTAAGCTGCTTTAAACTTCATTTGCTAAAGTAAATTAGTTCCTACTTAAGTGAAAACAAAAAGTTAAAGCCACACACGCCTGTCTGCATAGTGCAGCAACAAGGCAGGAGGAGGAACGGGTGGACCTCCACTGAAACAACCGCAAGCAGTTTTAAGCGCCTCCCCAGCTGCTCCCATTAAGAGTAGTCAACTAAGAAGTATTTAACATCTCCAGTTTAGTTTTCAAAGGGCAGAGGAAGAGCAGCCAACTCTTAGGAACACAGAAGACCTGAGTCAGGGTTATGGAGCCATACACCACCAAGCAGAGAGCTACTACCTACAAGAATGGGAATTTATCAAAAATCATACTTTATTATACTCCAATGCACCCTAGCAGTCTGGGAGAGCAGAGGGTTAGGTACCCCTTCAGGTAAAAGAAGAGACCTATGGAATCCAGGAAATGTAAAAATAATCTTTACTGAAAAATAATTTAAGAAATAAAGGTAGTAAAACATGGACACAAAGCTGTTTTTGGAAGTTTCTCCTCACATTTTCTCTTCATCTGTTGACAAAAATAATGTCTCATTATAGAAAGATATCATGTATTTGTTTTGATTTGCATCCAAAAAGCACATGCCAAGAGTTTTAGGTGTCTTTAACTCCAATTAAGAGCACAGTGAGGAAACGGTGAAACCAACATTGTACTGCAACCTCCACAATCAGAATTAACCAAACAAAGAACTCAAAGACCTTCAGTCATCTGTCCCGTCCCAGAAATGCCAGCCCTCCTCAGGAAGATGGGGTGAGGTATGTAGCAGGACCTCAGGGTCAAAAGATTCAGGTGCCTTTTTACTAAACTGGAAAATAAACTCCCACACACAGCCACCTCATAGAAAGGGAAGAGCTTGTTCACAGATCCTTTTCTTTTATGAATACTAGACTAGAAGGGACCTTGTGGAATCAAGTCCAGACCTCTGTTCTTTTTTAATACAAACAGCTTTGACTTACGTATCTTTCCAAATCTGCAATGTCAGGGACTCGCCTAGGGAGAATGGTAGCCTCTCAACAAGGTAGGTCACACAGCATTTATGACATGCTGGTGAAAACCATCACAATAAATTTGATCTGGAAACTTTAGCAAGGACTAAATTCACTTTGCATAGCACTTACATCATATGGCAATGGCAGGACACACTGTTTAATGAGTGGATTATTCCATTCTGTTACAGCCTGAGTTTCTGTATGAATTTAAGCTGTAGAGGCTGCTTCAACAGTATCATCTCAAGATAACAAATGCTTAAGGAATGGTAGAAAGGCCCATCTTCCAAAGAAATGGATGCATTCTCCTAATCAGGGATGAGATAAGGAAGAAGTGTACTACTGCTATATGATCATCCAGGGTTCAACCCAGATCTCCAAATTGCAGATCTGTGTAACAAATGTGAGCGTGTACCTTGCCTGAAACAGAGCAGTTATGATTCCTGACCTATCATATGGTTACTTCCCCACCCTTACAAATCCTGGATTAAATTTTCCTCTGAGCTACTGTCAAAAAATGGTGGAGAAGACATTCTACTGCATTAACTGGAATGGGAAAAATTAAAAACATGGAATTGGGTGTGCACAGCATAATTAAGAAAGCAGAGCCCAGATTTCCTTACAAACCTTCTCAACTGCTTTATTCCCACAAGAGAGAATGGGAATCGTTAATGTGACCTGTGAAACTGAAGCTGAGCATGGGAGCATCTTGGAATCCCCTTACTGAAAGCAAAAGAAAAAAAGATTCTTACACAGTGCAACCATATCATGGGAAAGCAGAAAACTTTGTGCCCTCCCTCAGACTTTTGTGAATTAAAATACCTTTGTAACCTCATGAATGACTTTTTAAAATTAATTCAACCACTCTGGATACAGCAGAAGCATGTTTGGTGGCTGTTCTTACACTATTGCCAACTTGAAGAATGAGCCAAGCCACAAAAATCATGAGAACATGCTTTAAACTCACGAGATTTTTTTAAAGCTTAATACATGTGAGGTTCTTTTTATTTTTCTTATTGAGCCTTTCAGGGTCCTATTTTCAAGCCTTTTACCAAAACAACAAAGGCTAGGTGCTTGCTTTAAAAAATAGAATACTTCAATCTTACATAGTCACATGACTGAAGGAGCTGAGACTTTAAGAAGAGTGTAAATACAAAATTGTTAGAGGTAGCAACATTAAGAACTACTGCAATGCTCCAGTAGCAAAAAGTGAACAGTCTTTCATTAAGATTCAGTATTAACAAACAGTTGAGAAGAATGGGAGCAAGTTCATACTCCCACTTGTTGCCTACTTGTCTGTAAATTCAGGAAGACTGCACTGCATGAGGTCACATTCCCAAGAAGTTTTTGCAACCATAAAGACCAAATCCCCTTCTTAAGTAAAATAAGTGCTTAAATTCTGCAGAAACCACAGAACTCCAAAATTTTGGTAACCACCCAACTGTAAATTACAGCCAGATTCTCTGCAGCTGGTATTTTCAGTGGTTCTACTTCTTGCTTGATTAATAACTGCAAAGAAAACAATTACAGGTATGTGTGATACAGAACAAAGGTTGACAACCTGTTTATAAGCCTCACAAGTGCATGTGGTGAAATAAAAAAGCAAGACCAAAAACAAAACCCTGGTGCTCTGGAGACTGCCTTGGACAAGGACTTCCTTTCCACCTACTCCTGCTCCACACATGCCAATCTGGGCAAGAAGTGATGAGACTCCTCTGACGGTGCTCCTACTTCCACTGTTCTCAAGTACAGTGAAGACGGAGGGTTGGAGAGGACCAGGCAGAGAAGGGAGAAACCCTTGGGGAAGATTCTACATCTCATTTTGGGGTCTGGCTTTTGTAGAGAAAGAGCTGTGATTGGAGGCAGTCTCAGGGGGTGCCTATACATGAGCAGTGAGGCTGCTCTGATGTGCTGTAATTACAGCGTGTTGATGCAGACTCGATTACTCAAGTATGATGGAGTGTGATAATTATTGTGCTCTAGCAGCCCCAGCATCTTGTGTATCAGTATCCACGCACATAAAAATGGTGGAGAGGATGCTTTATCTAAAGTTTGTTGATAAGCTTTAGATAAAGTGCCCCTGCTGCTATTTTTCAGCATGAGGATGCTGATACACAAGATGCTCCAGGCACTTTAATTTGAGCAGCTCTCAGAACTGCTCTAATTAAAGTGTCCCCCACCCCACTTCTGGAGCACATGTATAAATGCCCAGGAGCACTGGTGAAGCAATACAGACATGCCCTATGTTACTCAGGTTACAGAACAACCTACAAAGTAGCTAATTGGTGCCTGAAAAAAAGAAAGTGCCTTGCAGGAAGAAAAAACACACAACCTGTGTTTCAACCCTTTGGGTTCTGTTAACCCACTCTGACTTTGTAATTCTTGTTGTGATTAGTGCTATCTAGAAAACTAAAGAACAGACCCATGAGGAAGTGGGTCACCCGATCAACTTTGGGACACCTCATCAACCCCAGCCAGTCATGATTATACCTTGACTTTAGCAAGCCTTTTAATACAGTATCTCACAACATTCTTGCAAGCAAGCTAAGGAAGTATGGGTTGGATGAATGGATAGAAATCAGTGGCTCAATGTTTCGTTGGAAACCAGTATCAATTGGAGTGCCCCAGGAGTCACTCCTGGGGCCAGTTTTGTTCAATATCTTCATCAAATACCTGGAAGATGGGTAGAGTGCACCCTCTGCAAGTTTGCAGATAACACCAAGCTGGGGGGAGTAGTAGATATGCTGGAGGGTAGGGCTAGGATTCAGAGAGACCTGGACAAATTGGAGAACTGGACCAAAAGAAATCTCATGAGATTCAACAAGGACAAGTAGAAAGTCCTGCTTTTAGGATGGAACAATCCCATGCATCAGTACAGGCTGAGGACTGACTGGCTGGGCAGCAGCTCTGCAGAAAGGAACCTGGGGGTTACAGTGGACAATAAACTGAATATGAGCCAACAGTGTGCCCTTATTTCCAAGAAGGCTAACAGCACAGTGGGCTACATTAGTAGGAGCAAGGCCAGCAGATCGAGGGCAATGGTGAGGCCATATCTGGAGTACTGTGTCCCGTTTTGGGCCCCCCACTGCAGAAAGGATGCGGACAAATTTAAGAGTCCAGTGGAGGGCAATGAAATGGTGAGGGGGCTGGGGCACATAATTTATGAGGAGAGGCTGAGGGAACTGGACTTATTTAGTCTGCAGAACAGAAGATGGGGGAAGGGGGAAAAGGAGGAAGGTTGAATACCAATCTTCAACTACCTGAAGGATGGCTCCAAGAAGGATGAAACTAGACTGGTCTCAGTGGTGACAGATGACAGAACAAAGAGCAATGGTCTCAAGTTGCAGCAAGGGAAGTTTAGGTTAGATATGAGGAAAAACTCTCTTACTAGGAGGGTAGTAAAGCACTGGAACCAGTTACCCAGAGAGACAGCAGAATATCCATCCTTGGAGGTGTTTAAGACCCAGACAGACAAAGCCTTGGCTGGGATGATCTAGTTGGGGACAGTCCTGCTTTGAACAGGGGGTTGGACTAGCTGACCTCCTGAGGTCCCTTCCGATCCTAATTTTCTATAATTCTATGATATAGTCATCGTAGTAACTACCATCATATTCAGCACTTGTGTAATGCCTTGCAACTTCAAAGCAGTTTGCAAACATCAGCCAACTCTTAATAAACATATGGCCAAGGGGCATCTCCTGGGTCAGAGTCCAGTCCCTGCTACTGTAGGCAATCAGGCCATAAATCCCGCTTATACATTAGATATGCTCCATCTTACAGCTTGTTTGTTTTTTTGGCCAAACGATTCATATCAGAAGCCATCCCTCTGATGGATACAAGCCCTCTAATTTCCAGCTTAGATTTATACCTGGTCATTTATATTTGTGCTAAACATGTCCTTGAGCTTAAAAAAATATTTTTCCTCACTGCTGATTTTAGTGCATCCTATCAGTGGATCTCAAAGCACTTTGTTACACAGTAACTAAGTAACCTTGCAACACTTGTGTGGGAAATAACAAGTCAAGCATCTTTTTTCTCCCTATTGTAGAGAGGGATAAACAGAGGCAGAGAGAGACAAAGTGACTTGTCCAAGGAATCAGTTTCTGAATCTGGAGGTGAATTCAAGTTCCCTGACAGACTTCTGATTCTAGATCTGCTCCCTGGGTTTTGTTGTGAAATATGAAAACTTGCAGAGTTCAAACCTCTTCCTATTTTCACAAACAGCCTATTTTCATTTGAAGTCTCTGTCTCAAGGATCACAGCTGAAAAGATGTCTGAACATCAAAGAGCTTTCTCTGTCTGTGTAACATTAACCCCTTCTTGCTCAAAGTCCATACAAAATCCCCTGGGAAATTTGTAGTGACTGGTTTTATGTAACAGATGACCAGTTTGATGTAACAGCTCTCCGTCCCTGGTCCTGGAGCTACTCATCTCTTGGCTCCCTGCAGGCACAAGCAGGGAGCAGAAGCTGACTAGGGCATGCGGTGTGTGGGCAGTGGCAGGACTGAGGGGACAGAGAGCTCCCCAATCCCCCAGCCCTGCTGCTATCCAGGCAGTGCACGCACCAGTTGGCTCCCGCTCCCCACCCATGCTGCCAGGAGCTGGGAACTGAGCAGCACCAGGATTGCAGGCAGATGTGAGGGGAAAAGCAGCACCAGGAACAGGGGAAGAAGCAGCACTGGGATCAGGGGGAAACAAGGGGGGAGAAGCAGTGCTGCTTCCCTCTCGCATCTCTCCCAGGTCCAGGCACTGCTTCCCCACAAGTCCTGGTGCTGCTGCCTCCTCATGTCTCCCACCCAGTCCCAATGCTGCTTCCTCCTCCATCTCCCACTCCGGTCCTAGCACTGAGTACCTCTTGTGTCTCTCCCCCAGTGTCCGGTGCCGCTTCCCCCTTGCATTCCCGTCCCCCCACCCCCCGGTCCAAGTGCGGCTCCCTTCCTCACAATGTCTCTCCCTGGTCCCCGTGTTACTTACCCCCATGTTCAAGCATGGGGTGTCACCCCAAGCCAGCAACACCAAGCTGGGCAATTACCCCAAACTCCATGCAGCTGGAGCTGTCTCCGGCTCCCAGACAGTTCCCCCCAACTCCCTGGAGCCCAGGCCTGATCCCCATGCCCTCTGCCAGCCCAAGGGTGGCACCCAGGGCAGCCTGGAGCTCCCCCTGGCTGCTACAGGAGGGCAAAGCAAGACAGGAGCAGCCCTGGACTGAACTGCTCCAGTTGCAAATTTACACTCAAGGGGTGCACGTGTAGACATGCACCCAGGAGTGGATTAATGAGGCACCCACTGTCACTATAAAGCCCTTTTTAACATTACCCTGTACATATAAAGAGGGTCTTGAAGTGAATGATATGGCTTATTTTCAGACCCAGAGCAGTTTTTTGTTATAACAGAAAATCAGGTCCTGTGACTTTGTATTCGGCCCAGGGTACCCTTGATATATCATCAGCACAATTCGCAAACTTACATTGAGGAAAATCTGACCAAGAAGGTACACCAGTAGGGAGTAATGGGCTAGAGTTTTCATTGGATGAAGGTGGCAAAGATCCATATGTTTCAATAAATGTGGAAAAACATTTTCCTTTAAAAAAAAAAATCAAGGAACATCAAACTTCCTTGAAACAATCCCTTCTGCTGTTTCCACATCTCCCAAAATCCCTGATCTTAGTTCCTCTTTCCAGGGAGAGAACAGTTCATACAGATGTACAAAACTTCACTTTGTATGTCTATTTGACAGGCAGAAGTTAATAATAAAACAAAATAAAATAAACTACCCTTATCAGAAGAATTGCTGGATATCTGTGGACATCAATCATTTAAATGAAACAAATATTTTACAGGAAAAAGAACTAATAAACAGACGTTTGGTCCAGCAGATAATTTTACTATGTTTCCGCACTTACCACTGTCATTTGGTGAATGACTGAATGGTTGGGGTGAGCTTTGGAGGGGAGGGGGAGAAAGCTTTCATTGTCTACATCCAAAGTTAGGGGGGTGGGGGAGAAAGAGAGAGAGAAAAAAGGCATGCAGTGCAGAAGTCACAGATGTTCGAGGGAACACTGTGACATGAAAATACTCAATAAGAATTCCACCAGCTAAAAAAAGATCTTAAATAGATCCATTGTCTTCCGGTCTGAAGCCTTTAAAGAGGCTAGAAATAAAAGTCTGTGCTGTGGGCACCCAGACATTCTTCCTTTTCATCAGGATTTGCAGGTTTGAATACATTTTGTCATGAGGAAAAGCAGTAGAGCTGTACAGTCCGGTGAGGTAACAAAAGCAAGAGGCAGACAAGGGTTACATAACTGGCTTTTTACATAAATATTACATCAAGAAATATTTTGCTTTCAGAAAATAAAAAGGAAAGAAAAAAAATCCAGAGAAGTCAATCCAGCCTTGCTTGATCATCGCTTTGCCCTTCCACATTTTGAGACGTGCCAAGTAGTTTAACTTGCTATTTTTAACCCCCTCTTTCCATAAGCAAATAACCCATCCAGCCTTAGACCATTCACAAGAGCTTTTCTTGTATTACCTGGAAAGTGCACCATGCACCAGGAAGGGTCAAGAAAGTCCTATTTTAAAAGCAAGTTAAGACCCTGGCAACAATGGCTTGTTGAGCTGCAGGCTAGAGCAATTAGAAATGGCCCTGGATGTTAAAGTACCTCTGCTCTCAAACATTTTGAGAAGCGGGGGAAAAAAAAGAGTCTCCCCATCTGTTATTTCCTTTTTCTTTTTGGCTGCAGAAAAATAAAATTATGCAAGAGCTTTTGAATGTAAAGGCTGTGTGTGCTTTTTCCCTTTTTCTGTGTATGCAGTATGTGATGTTGCGTAACTGAGTACAGAGTGGGCGGCTAGCATTTACTATTGATTTACACTACTCCGTGTAATGAATTCAGAGCACTAAGAGTGAGACATACACAGGGTGAAAGAAAGAGAAGGGTGCATTGGGGCAAGAGAGAGGAGCACTAGATGGGCAGCAGGGGAAGAACCATTTAGAGGGACTCAGTCCCCAACACAGGGACGGGACACTGATGCCAGGTATGAAGGTTTAATTCCTGTGCCCACTCCTCACCTTTCCCATTATGCACTATTGGAAACATTGTTTTTTTTAAAGTATTTGTATTAAAATTGGGCCCAGAGGCCGAGTCAGCTATGGCAGCTCTTGCACTAGATAGCCAAAGGAAGAGGAAGGCACAGGCTCTGCAATAGAGTGTAGAACCGGTGACAAAGAGGAAGCAGAGATGCCCACACTTTCTAATGCTTGCATGCATCCACGTCCGATTTATTTCCTCAAGAAGCGATGCAGAGATATGGATGTCACCACCTGTTATCTTACACCCTACCTAAGAGGAAGAACTGGGCATATTCCAGTCTGGCTCTTCCTTTCCCACCGCCATTTTCACTTGCTGGGACCTCCCCATCCCAAATATGCAGGCTAGGTACAAACACTCAAAAAGCCCAAGGCGGAATTGATCTATGTTACTTGGTTTTCTGCCTTTGGCATAGTTTAGATTGGTAACAAACAGAACCCTTTTGTGGAGGTGGAGGTGGAGGGGGGTAAATCCTAGATCATGTTCTGCCATTTTTAAAATCAATCTGTGTGCTGAACTTCTGTTGTGTTATGGATATAGACAGGTTTTGTGTGCTGAAATTCTGTTCTTTTACAGGTGTAGCCTGATTTCTGATCCTTCACACGAGTAAAAGTATAACGTCTGCATCTGGCCACAAAGCAAAACAAACTTGGGCAGTCATAGCTTCATAATTATAATGACAAGCATGATCAGCCAAACCCATCTAACTGCAGGTAAAATTCTGTCCCCCCTCGCTACTGATAAGCACCCTCATTTTCCAAAAGTTTACTGAGTCCTTCCCCATCTCTCCAGATATGTCTTCTATGCTTCCATAAGCTGCTTGGAGCTCTGTGTGCCTTACACAACATTACATCCTGCAAAAACAATAGGATGAACTATGGTAACTTTTCTTTACCATAATCAACCCATGAAATGGGAAATCACTTTAATGGAGAGAGGTTATATGTTATACAATTCCCTTGTAAAGAAATCTGTGACAACAGCTAGCTATTATTATTATTATTATAGGCCCAATCCTCCAAGCTATACATATGTCAACTCCCATATACCGCCTGGGTGAAATCCTCTTTTGCCTGTTGTCTCCCGCTGAGCTCAATGGCAAAGCTTCCCTTAATTACAATGGGTAATAAACAGAGTAAGACACATTACCATGTCCCAAAGAGCTTTCAGTCTAAGAATGTATGAACCCCTTCTTCTATTCAGAGGTTTTTAAGAACAGTATTTAATTAATCCCCTGAACACCACCACCAACAAAAGATTCTATTTAAACTTTCCCATTGTTTTTTATTACATCCCCCCCAGGGCCATCTCTACTAATACTATGAGATCCCATTCATTCTGGATCTCTGTTGAGCTATTAGATCAGACAGAGATAGGGAGAAAGATCATGCATTTCTCTTCCTTACTTATATGTGCTCATTAATTTTGTTCCCTCTTGGTCAGGGCAAAATGCAGTGAAAGTACTCCAGAAAAGTTTAGCAGACAAAGTCACAAGCTGCCTAACTTTTTTGGTTTGTTTTAGGGTAAAACTGATACTTAAATTACTAAAGTAAAAAATATTTGTAAAGGGGGAACAAGGCATGTAATATGCACTAGACATATCAATTGAGAGAGACTGGGACAATAAAAATGTACTAAGGTATATTTCCTTTCTTGAATAGGAGAATGCTAATTAAAAGGATTGGTCCATAGAAGTCACAAGCAATAGCTCAGAGTCAATAGGTCACTGGCATAAGGCTTGAGATGTGTCATCTTATTTTTGTAAGAGATGTAGGGGACATATAGAAATAAAGAAATGGACATTGGGCTTAACTCAGTTCCCATGTTAATCAGAGTAACTTCAAGTCAGAGCATGTATGTGTGCTTAGACATAAATATCTGAGCACTCTGCCGTGAATTATGCCTGGGACCCAAATTTGCCTCAAGAAGTGTGGGTTCCTACTCTGTTTAGGCCATAACTCAAATATGTCTTGTAGCTGGGCAGCTATGGAGCAAATGGCAGCAAAGGAAGGATTCGTTTCCATTCTAACCAACTTGTTCAGTCATTTGAAACTTTCTGAAAGTTTTGCTTCTAGACCTGGTGTCTGTCTAAAGTCAGCATTTAAAGGAAGGCTGGAACAATGTTCATTTGTTTTGAATACAAGGAGAGTGGGGAAAAAGGGGGAGGTGGAATGTTCAGACCTTTACCTATTGATAAATGTTTACTGCAAACTTGGTTTTACATGCCAGTGTCACTGCAGGAGCTGGGTACATAAGGTGAAAATTGGCAATTTGGCAGGAATCCTGCCTCAAATGTGCATTGTCTCAAACAGTTAAGAATTTCATATACTAGGATCCCACAGATAGCTTAACTCTGATCCCTGTGAAGTCAATGCAAGGCTTAGTGGTCTGAATAGTACTAGAACCAGGTCTTAAAGGTTATTAAGACCTGCCACCTTATTGAGACTGCCATATAATGAAAGAGGCAAGTAGCTATAGCTGCCCCTGTTCTCACTGAACACACATCTTGTGCAGACAGGGTATTCTGGGTTGGAAAGAAGAAAACATATAGTGGAATAATTACCTACCATGAACTTTTATTCTTTCTTCCCTCAAAAAATGTGGTTAGGAGTGCGCATAGCTAAGTGCTCAAAGTCAAGAAATCCCCCAAATAGGTTGGCACGCACAAACTTAAGTTGATCTTTCAGTGCATGCCAACCTTAGTCCTTAATTTCTCAGATAATACTGGATCATCATTTTTTTCCCACAACTTTAGTCTTAAACAAATTAACATCACCTTCCACTACTGTGGTTCTTATGTGATGCAATATACTTGGAAGTAACAGACACATGCAAGAGAGTCTTCTCTTAGTGAGATTGCAGAAAACAGTAAATTAAGTTGTATTTGCTGAGAAATAGCATGTGATCCTGTAATTAAAGATGGTATTTTACAGCAGATGTACAAGGAGCAGAGTTAAGGTTATAAACAAACAAAGTCTTAACTAGGCAATTGTTGTGTTCTCTTAATATAGTGTCTTTCAATAACCATACAAAAGGGATGAACATAGTGTGAGCCTGCTGGGGTCACATAACAACAAAATGAGTAAGAGAGAATATAAAAATGGCAGCGACAGAAAAATAAATGTGGGGCTATTTCTACTAGTTAGAGAGTCTCCAACCCACTGCAGACAAATTGTAAAACTTTTCATTACAGTGAAGCAGGAGGTAAGAAACATGTTTTGCTTTGGCATTTACCTTTATTTTCCTCCTACAGGCTCCTCTGTTTCACATGAACTTGCTGGGCTCCACCAATTTGGAAATGACCATGACACAGCAGAAGCTATGAGGAAAGAAAGAAAAGATAAAAAAATCCACATGAGTTGGTGTGCTTCCTAATGACTGCTATACACTGACAGATCTCCAAGATCGCTGTAGCTAAAACGTACCAGCAGTGCAACAAGCAAGGACACAATAAACAAAGTCCAAGGAAACTAGAGGAGAAAGAGACAGGAAAAAGGTCCCTGGTTACTATGGTCAGCCCTGCCAGAACCAGCATAATTGAGGTTGTGTCAGTGTTTCCATTATAAATTTCCAAAAGGAAGTACTAAATGATGGTGCAGTAACAAAGGCACTATACGGCCACTTGTAGACGCGTCCTAAGCGTCTTTGAAAATGCTATAGCTGACCGTATGCATTTTATACAAGTCTTGTGTCCTTTTAATGCCACTTTTAAAATGTATAATAACAGGCATAACATTGTGGTGAAGTCCAAGTAACTCAGGGATACTCAAAATATGGGTAAAGTACATTCCCTTCTTTGTTAGCTTGCAGAAGAATGATAGTGCCACACTGCACGTCTCCTAATATTGAATCAAAACTGTCAGTATCAGAGGAGACTTCCCCAGAACATGATTATTCACACCCAAAGTTTCAGTTAAGACCTTCCTCTTTGTTTAATTCAGGTACCTTAAAATATTTGAAAGTATCAATTAAGCCTCACAACAGCTCTGTGAGACACGAGACACTTTGCACAACATATTAACCACAGTGGGAATCAATCCCAATTTTCCAAATCGGCTGCCTGAACATAGGTGCATAAATCAACATTTAAATACTCATGTCAACATTTTCAAAAACACCTAAGTGATTTGGGAGCCAAAATCCTGCTGGAAAGTGGGTATGAGCCCCTAAATCATTTAGGGGAAAATGTTCAAAGGTACCTTTCTGCATCTTTAGGCATCACAACACTTGTGAAAATTTGGCCTTAGACATACAAAAATCTTCCCCTAAATCAGTACTAATACTAGCTGCCTAATATGGGCATTTAAGTGTCAAACTACACATCTAGGCACTTAGCTTTAGGCACCCTAGTTTGAGAAATGGGTACTAAGTGACTCGGGTGAGTCAGCAACGGAGTCAAGAATAGAACTCAGGTATCCCAAGGTCCAGTTTTTATTTTTACCATTAGACTGAACATGCCCCAAAACAGGACTCCACAAATACAGTGACTTCCAAAAGTAGCAGTAACAGGAGCCTGGTGTATGTTCAGCAAGGGAAATACAGGTGGTCTTTTAGGATGTACGGTAAAATTATCAATATTCACACCCAAAGGAAGAAGGTACATCATGAAGGAAGTGCCAGCCTGTTATTTGAATTTCCTACTATTTAAGCTTTGTCACACCCTTAATGTTGCTTACATTCTCTGTGTGTGCACTTATTGGTGTTTATTTTCTCTTCTACTTTATATTAAACTTGTCAGAATAGTCAGAGAAACTTGAAGATGCTCATCAGCTAATGGGATTATTTGAAAATAAATAAACAAGGTACAAACAAATGGGCTGTTTGCAGATGTAAATGTAGTATAATAATAATGTGCACTTTACATCTTTGCAAATCCAGAGAGCCATATTCAACTTCCTTTACCACTGCTGAGCAATACCTTAGTTCATAAATACAGACTTCCACAGAGGAAGCTACTATTCCTCTCTCCATCCTTGTGAGAACTTCAATCAGTCCAGTTTACAAGTAGAGGAAAAGGCACAAAAAGGTCAAGGTAGCCTGGAAAGGTCACAAAGTGAATCAATGGCACAACTGGAAACAAATTCTGGGCTACTAGTCCTTTACTTCAACCATATTCCAATTGCCCCTTTGATGATCCCATTTACCAACAAAAGGAACATAACTACAGTCTTTTGGAAATCCCCAGGAATTCCAGGCTGTTTGAAAGGCCCAAGCAAGAAGAAAAGTTTCTGTGTATTCTAATCAAACTGAATTACAAGAAATATGGACTGATTTAAATCTAATATAAAGACGACCTTTTTGTCTCTAAATAGCCAATTCCATAGTTTCAGTGCTGTAGATATCTGAAATCTGGGCTGCCCTGCCAGGCTAACTGGAGCAACAAAAAGGTGTCTTCATCAGTAAAGCAAACTTAAAACAACTAACAAATGGAATAGAACAATGTGATATTTATACACATCACTCTAACAGAATTTTAGGAATAGTGATTTTTTTCATGTACTTTAAATTTTCCCCTCAAGGTTTTCCACGCAAGGCAACTTTCAGAGACTGGCTGAACCTGAAGAAAGCAGACTGACCAGTACCAAAAGCAGCAGAGAGTTGACAATCATTGGGCATAAGGCTCATTATAAAAATAGAAATAGGGTGTTGCATTTGCTAGATGGGACACTTCCCCTTCCACAGAATCTGGGTCAAGATATTTATTTTATCTCCTTATAATAAGCTAAAATGACAAATCTGTACCGACTTTCCAGTCTCCAGCCTCCCTCCTCAAAATGATCATGCAAAAACTTTTATCAAGCAATAATTAAAGGCATAAAATCTTCTTGCTTAATTGCTCCTCAAGCTAGAGAGAAAGGTTATTTTCTTACCTTACACTATGTTCTTCTGCAATCTCACAGTGTCAGACATTCAGTCATTTCAATGTCAGCTCCTCTTTTATTATACAGAATGCAAGTAATAATGAAACTGTGCTGATCTGCTTGCTTTCACTCTATATAGTGTCTATATTTATACACTTATGCTTCTATTTGAATCTAAATTTATCTGCTTTATCTGCCTACAGTGCATCTGTTTCTCATACACACAGACATATATATACATATACACACACACAATTATATATCTATATATATAAACACACATACTGGTGAACCCAAGAATGTACATGAATGTGCTGTCTGCCTCTGCACAATAATAGCACAGGAGGGGAAATATAAATATGTGCAAAATACATATACCATATGCCTACATAAATGTATGTGAACACATGCATCCACGCACACAGAGAAATATAGCTAAGCAGTAGGGGGTCTAATATGCCTTGAAGGCAACTTGCCTTTGGAAGGTGTGTTAGCTACAGTCAAGTCTCTCACCTATGCAGAGTTTGCCTGAAGGTTTCCAACTGTTGCAGCTTTGCCAACAGAAGCAGTGCAGGGAGCATTACTGTATAGTAAGGAGTAAGCACTAGCAGGCACTGCTATTTTTACTGCTGAACTGCATAGACTCGCTCTGAGGAAGCCTGGATGGCGCTGCAGTAAAAAGGCTGCTGTCTTGTCTATACCACTGCGCTCACTTTTGCTTCTACTTGTGGAGCTGTCCCATGCTACAGCATGGCATTTTTGTTAAAATACCTGATGCAAATATTTACTTAAAGTAACCCATCTAAACTTAAACCAGGTCCCACAAACATTGTTCGTACCCCAACAGGCCATGGAAATTGTTATTGGAGTAGACCCAGATTTGTCACTGAGACATTAGGTTGGGGTTTTCAGAAGTGTCAAAATGACTCAGAAGCACAACTTGCAATAGATTTTGTGCTCCTAAGACACCTATGTGCTTCTGAAAATCCCTTTTTGATCTTAGACCTTCCTTCTCTCCAGAAGAAAATCACATTCCAATGAAGGATTTTTTTTACTCTTCAAAGAAGCTCCCCCTAAATTAGTGGTACTATCTGTAAAAGAGAAATAGAGAGATTCCACTGGACACCAAAGAGAGCTGCAAAAGACTGCCTTAACCTTACCCCAACTACAGTTGTCTGCTTGCATATCTTTAAAAAACAGGAATGC
>NW_005841947.1:1499600-1503050 GCF_000455745.1 Alligator sinensis
GAATGCCATAGCTGTGATAGTCCAGGAATTATGCAGGAGGCAAAGATTTTTTTGGGTAACATCTTTTATTATATCAACTATATAGTTGGGATAAAGTTAGACAAGCTTTGGAATTTGCATTCATTTCAATCATTTGCATTCAAAACCTTGTCTAACTTTATCCCTACTATACAGTTTGTCTAATAAAAAAACAATCTTTGCCTCTCTTTAAAAAACTGATAATACTGAGAAATCTGCAAGATTTTTCTTCCCTTTAATAGGCAGTAAAAACTGCACTCAACCAAGCAAAGACTACTCAGAAGTTAGGGTATTAATATACTTACCTGAATCCAAGACAAGTCTAAATTTAAAGATGACCCCACATTAATTAGATGCTAGACATGGAAAATGTATAAATTTGCTATAATTTTCCATGTCTAAAATCAAATTAATGGAAGGCTGTATTAAATTCATTCCCCTCACTGCTGTAGTGGGGAAAGCAGAGGCAGGGTGCAGGTGGTGATGGGGCAGGTGGCAGGGAAGTCAAACGGCCTGAACCCTGACCATTGCTGCCTGTCCCCGCCACCACTTGTCCTCCGGGTTGTTTCTCCTCCTCCCCCCCATGCCTGACCCCATGGTGTCCCCTGCCACTTGCCTCTCCTGCCACCTGCTCCCCCTACTTGCACCCCTCCCACTTGCCCCACCTGGTACCTGCTCCCTTGATTCTTCCCCTCCCCTTTCCACCTGCTCCTCATGCCTGCACCCTGACACCTGTGCCTCCCCACAGTGCCTGCATCCCTCTGGCACCTGTCCCCTCCCACCACTCTCCCCCACTCCCACCTGCCTCCCCCTCCCCCCCAATTTTTTCTGCTTTCTATGCCCCCGCCATCACTTACCTTCCCCTTACAGCTCCAGCTCAGGCTGGGGCTCTACTCCAGTCTGGAAAAAGGAGTGCAGAGAACTAGGGTGGGCATCATAGAGGACAGTCCAGTTGTCCTCTGTTTTGTTGATACAAGAGAACTTTGTCTTGAAGAGAAAAATAGAGGACACAAAGGTGTCTGGTTTCATATCAATAGAGGACAGAGTAGCAGAAAACTGGAATGTCCTCTATGACTGCCACCCTATAGAGAACATACTGCCTCCAGCCCCAGATTGGCCACACTGTAGTTGCGGTGGCAGCTGCAGACAAGGCCCTGGCTCTGAAGCCAAGGCCAGAGCTGCTGTTGCCATTTTGAGTTCAGAAGCAGCACATGCTCTGTGCTCCCTGCGTGGGCTGGAGTAGAGGCCCCACCAGAGCCACAAGGGGAAGGCAAGCATTGCCAAGGGTGTGGAGGTGATAGCAGGGCAGGGTAGCAGGGCAGACAGAGGTTGTGGTTCCAACTCCATTTTGTGGCTCTGGTTTTGCTTCATTTTGACTGGGGGTGGGGAACCTGGTCTTAGATTCAAGTAAATATGGTATGTCTATTAACTTACACAAACTGATCCTGAAGATTTTTTTAAAGAGAAAAACAACTATCCACGGCATGTTTAAAAACCCCCCTGCAAATTTCAGATCTTCCAAACACTGTAGTTCAAAAAGGGAAGACTCTTAAAAAAAAATTGGTGTATAACTAAGATGGCAACTTTTTTTTTTTAAAAGGAATGATAATTAAATCATTCCTTTTCTAGTTCTATGGTATGCACTGCAAAGGTACCATGTTAATTACTGGGAAACATCTCCTGTAATGATTTATAACAACCTAATCTTTGATAGTACTTTTTGGAAGCCCTCTTTATATATCATATATGAAATGCATATTAGTTGAGGGGGAGTGGTAAGAAATACTATTTATGTTGTTTTTATATACACAGATCCCCTACACAGTTTCATCCTTCTTCTTCTTCTTTATGGTCTTGCTATTGCCATCTTTTTGCTCCTCATATTTGACTTAGACTGCTGAATAGAGACAAGCATAAGTCCTGCTCACAGCCAAAGATACATTTTTCCTTATTGATGACTGCTTTGCACAAGCATTTGCACAAGATGCAGTTTAAATTTTATGAATTGTTATTTCGATTGCTATTAAACACAGCAAAAAAAATTACAGTGCTTGAAAAACTCCCTCTCCGAGAAACATAATAAGGATATAAAGAAGGGAGAAAAATTACCATTTGTTAGCCCGCTGCATAATTTTAGCACTATCAAAAACCTAAGATCTCTTATGAATCTACTACCACGTAGCTACAAGCACTGGTTTTGTGAGAACTGTAATGACTGGACTTTTGTACTATCTTTAGCTGTGACCATTTAATAACCAGTCTATTCATTTTTCTCCCAGCAGGGTATTTTTTATTGTTTTAGTGTGCTAAAAAACATTGTTAAATTGAGAAATTTTATTTAATTATTCAGTTGGCAACAGATTGATTACTGAATAGTTTCTCTTGGAGGGTGCCCTGCAAAGTAGCATTACGCACATAGAAACTATTTAGACAAGAATTTCTTGGATACACATACTAAGAAAAGTGCAGCCTCCCACCTCATTTCTTCTGCATTCTTTTAAATGCTGTATATAGAATATTAAGCAGATCTACTCTATGATGAAATGAAGTTCTCTTCTTTATAAAAATGGGTGAGAATTGCCTGAATTCAGGAAATGCATATATACTCCTCTATACACAATACATGGAAAAAAGACTACATGAGACTAGCATCAAATGCATCGTACATTGCTTGAAGAGGAGTAGCTATGATAATACTTGATAATACATAAATACCCCTTGTTTCCTGGCATATTAACTGGCAATACATCTTAATATCTGGTGCACAGATGTCCTTTCTGATGAATCTATCTGATTTACTAACCAATACCTCTAATCTTACAAATAATAAACTATTTCTTAGAAAAGACTTCAAAGATCTGTTAAAATCCAAATGAGATGAAATACCCCTCTATTTCCAAATATATTGTAAACTAAAACCTTCAGTCCTATCTTTGTCTAAACACAAAAGTTAAAGTTCTTAATACTGGTGTGGTTAATACCTGCAAAACTTTATACTAATATAACTTTATGCCAGTATAACCGAGTTAATACATCATATTACTTCCCTAACAAAAATAGCTATATAAGTATAAAACCTGTGCATCGATCAGGCCTTAGGTGATGTTTATAGGCTGAAAAAGCTAAATGGTAAAGATTCATTGTCCATTCCAACATTCATGATTCCTAATCTTCAGCAGATACATTTTTCAGTAAGGCATAAGCAGCATCAATACATACATATTTTTAAGATAGATAGGACATTTATCTCAAATCATGTACCACCATTCAACTACCTAGAAAGAAAAAATGTACTCTATTCACTGCTTAAAAAGAAAACATGTATACCATTTATCAAGGGATATACTGCAATATTTTGAAATACATGATAAAAGGGCATTCTTTCCAGTGGTTTATTGGGGGGGGGGGGGGGGGGGGGGGGGCGAAAAAGAG
>NW_005841947.1:1503081-1509158 GCF_000455745.1 Alligator sinensis
GGGGGGGGGGAGGGGAGGAGGGGCATAAATGAGGAATGAGAAATGACATACATGATGCAAACCAAAGGACCCTTTCAACAGATCTTAGAAAAGAAGCTAAAATCTCATCAACAACTGATCAATGGCGCTTCCTAAGAAACAAAAGCTTAAGCTGTAGATGTGCACGTGCAACTTGGCAACATTATTACATCTCTAGGCAATAATAGCTCTCTCATGTGCTCAACAACGGTATTTTTATTTTGGAAATAGAGTAAGCCGTATGCTTTCAGAAATATGCCATCCCACCAACCTCCCAACCATAATGTCCATGACTGTAACAAAAGAAGAAAATCCTGATAAGAAAGAAATAAGAGGAACAGTTAATAAGTTGTACCAAAAAGTGAACACCCACGGGAATCCCTACTCTTAACATAAAGGCATATTTTTTGAAGAACCCCCAAATCCTGTAATTACTTAAGAACAAAATGTACTCTCTGAAGCGGAGATATCGACAGATGAAGTTCAAAATGTTATGAGGGACCTTCCAAATGGCAGATCTCCAGGACTTTAACAGTGAGTTCTACATATTTTTTTCAGGAGTTTCTAGTACTTTGTTTACCTCAAATGTTCTGCCACTCCCTGGAACAAGGAAAATAGTCTATAGTCTTCAGGATTTTTATCCTTTTTCAAAAATTTGGTTCTACTGGCTTTTAAACACGAATAAGGCTATCTCAACTAATCTCTTTTGTTAGCCCAGAAAATAAAACATGGACAAACACAGTTATATAAATCCTTCAAGTGCTAATTCAAATTGACCAACTTGGATGTAACCCAGGGAGAGCTGTAAACCATAATATTCACTGAACACTAAAGTTCATTCAAGGAAGGAAGGAAGGAAGATGTCCTCCTTCAAGCACTAAGTGCTGATAAAATGTTCAAGAGGCTTTTAGGAGATAGCAGTAGAAGTAGTAGCAGTAGCAATGTGGAATAAACTCCATCAAACTCTATTAAAATGCTCTATGTGCACTGCTTTATTTGAATGGTTCCTGAGCAGAAGCATCAGGGCTGATTCCAAGCCCACTGAATTCAAATGGAAAACTTGCACAAGTTTCAATGGGCACTTTGCCAAGCCTTAAAGGGCCGCAGAAGACAGATGCTCCTGAACATGTCTTCTATTTGCTATGTCCACTATAATGCCATAAAAGCTGCTAGAGACTGTTGAGGGATACAGATTATCAAAAACCAGGATATGAATATCAAATATCCCTATGAATAAATACCACCTTGCTTTATCTTAGTGAAAATCAAAATTCTCCTAGGGTGCCTATACATGAGCAGGGAGTCGCTGCTCCCATGGGCTGGAATTCCAGTGCATCGGAGCCAACTCGATTACTTGAGTCTGCTGGAGCATGGCAATTACCACACTTCAGCAACCTCCTCCATCTCGTGTTGAGCATTTCTGTGCTTCAAAATGGCAATGGGGGTACTTTATCTAAAAGTCTTTGAACGACAGCCTAATTCAAGCACCTAAAGTGCCTAATTAAAGTGCCTGGAGCATCTTGTGTATCAGCATCTCCGCGTTTCAAAATGGTGCTTTATCTAAAGTTCATTTTGAAGCACAGGGATGCTAATACACGAGATGCTTCAGGAGCTTTACTTAGAGTGGCTCTTGGAGCTGCCTCTCCCTCCACCCCCACTCCTGAAGCACATGTATAAATGCCCCTAAAGACCTAAGGAACTGTGACTTATCTATATTAACATTAAAAAAGGCAGAGGCAACAACCTTTCATCCACAGGAGATTAATTTTCTAGGCCAAAGATCACTCGAGAGATTCCAATAGCTGGGTATTCAGACTTTGCCCAGTATCATTAGATTATGAACATTCAATCTGAAATTCCTTTTACATACTCTAAATTGAACTCCTAAAACATGATGTACCATTGTTTATGATCAAGTCAACATAAGAAAACTGAACATCTTTCTTTAAATCTTGTAATTTCTGTAAGCCTTCCTGGTACTTCTTTCTACTTGGTGCAAATGAGATTCAGATACAATATACAGCAATTTTACGTGGTATGGAAGACAACTCATCTGGCTGGAGCTCCAGTGATGGAAGAAGAAAAAAATGCATCTACATTCCAAGTGGAAGGGCTACGATTCAGTGTCTATACAAGTAGCTACTTTATACAGAAATTCAC
Source organism: Alligator sinensis (assembly GCF_000455745.1). Taxonomy (NCBI): domain Eukaryota; kingdom Metazoa; phylum Chordata; order Crocodylia; family Alligatoridae; genus Alligator; species Alligator sinensis. The sequence continues at coordinate 1,505,260 of NW_005841947.1, forward strand.
AAAAGCCCAACATGGCAAAGAACTGAAGAAGCATATTACTTTGTTTTTATTCTTTGCCATATAATTTACAGCAAAGATACTTTACTCCCTGAGAAGATCAGACCACATCAGCTCTTACGAATCCTTCTTGAAACATCAGAAAAACAACTAAAGAAACACAGAACCAAAATCCACCTTAACTCCCCTGACAGCCAGGCTACAAGGTTTACCTCCTGTTCAAAAAGATGCTTACTTTAAAACAAAGAATATTGAAAAACAACCAGTCATTTGGGCACTGAATTTTGAACAGTTCAGAGTTAAATTTATTTTCTTGGGATTTCTATACGCATCTACAAGCTAGACACTTTCTACTTTTAATTATTACTGAAGGATAAACTCCAAAACAACTGATTAGAAGAAACACTCAAGACAACTAAGTCAAACTGGTTCCTATAATCTATTGTACAACTTTTTGCTAAGACCTTGTAATAGAACGTCATATGTCCTATATCCTGGACTCAGGCTATAAAATTCCTGTTAGTGGTCACGTTTTATACTAAGGACATATTTACCATTCTGTATAGAGTTGATATATAATGAATAGATCATTTAATAAATGGTTAATTGTCATAGATGAATTGTAATAGCCTGGTACAGGTCAACAGGTTGAGTATGGCTATGGTTTATAATGATCTACAAAATCTTCCATAGATGTACTTACAACCATTTGTAACATATACTGCTTGTGTCTATACCATGCTTATACCATCCATTAATCATTTATTAATCTTTATAAAGTATTTATACATGAATTTTAATATAAAGTGTGATTGGATAATCGATGCCAGAAGGAACTTGAATAGCCCTCCCCAGACTCCATTTGTAACACATAAAAGCCAGTATAGTACTGCACAGACTTAGTCATTTCCTCCAGTTTTGAACGGGATGAAAACAACGTGTTCTTGGCCTGGTGGTTTGAATCTTCCTTCCCTAAACTGCCAGGCTTTATGTGGGATGAGTGAATTACACCTACAGTGAAACAAACATGGCCCATCAGCCTCCACAGTATCAGCAAGGAGCCACGTGGCTAAACGTTTTAAACATCTTTTCAGCAAACTCCAGCCTTCAGGAACACCACGGCTAAGTACAGACAGTCAAAAAGCCTGAGGCTGAATCAGTTCAATCTTCTCAGGTTAGTCTAAGCTGTATAGCTTGAACTGATAAGCAAGTGAACAGCCATTCACTTCTGATTCTGGAAATACAGCCATACAGCTGCAGTGGCCCAGGCCAAAAGCTGGGGGGAGGGGTGGGGGGCACTAGAGCACACCTCCCTGCTTGGCTGGAGCCAAGGCTGAGCCAAGGCTAGCCCATGCAGCCAGTGGTGGGGGGCAGGGGTTGCAGGGAAGATATAAAGCATTCTGGGATGCTGGGGGACAGTGAGTTAACTTGAATCTGGAGGGGAACTGGGACAGAAGTTCAAGAAACCAGTTTAACCCCAAATAGTTAAGTCTGATACTACATCCATCCAGGTTTATCTTAAACCAGTTTCAGCCATTTTGAAAGCTGTTTATGTGCACTGAATTACAGATTTGAACCAGCTTCTGACCACTTCCGCCAGTTTATGTAATTTCTGTCCCTAGTCCATGTGAATTTATCAACCTTCTTGGGATAACATTATCTTCACAAACCAATGAATGGATTACAATTCATCTTTGACATTTATGACAATTACAAATTAATAATATTCTTAATTTATGAGTGGTCTCAGTTTTGTGTAATCAATGAGTAATAAATATAGGTCATACATTTTTTACCAACAAAATTCTGCTGTTACACAAGTAAAAAATTCATTAACTGCAAAGAAGTTACTGAAAAATTGACAAATGTGACCAAAAATGGAATTTGACCCTATATATTTAACCATTTCAGAACTCCAGGAGTATAAGAGAAAGCAACAAGATAGGCATTGCTCTCAAAAGGGGGATGCAGAGTTTCGTGGCATTTAATAAACCTTGTTTTTGGTCATGGCATAGTTTATCTTCATTGATATATGGTAAACATAAAACATACTGTTTTCTTTTAAAACTTCTTGGTTGCAAAAGAAGCAGCAAATAAGTTAATGACAATTGTTTTGGACATTTAGTGAGAACATCTTTGGTCTCTGTGTCTGGGCTGACTTATGGAATAATGTGTTGGATCATCCACTGGGGCCAATGTCTGTGAAAACAATGGTAATCCAGATAATTTAGTATCCATTTGTTGAGATGAACAAAGGTGCTGGGGGTATACTAGAGGACAGAGAACAGATTAGATATTATTTAAAGATTGATACATAAAGTAATTAATGCAATTATAGCTATATCACAAATGTTACCAAGCTTGGAAACAGACTGTAACATTATTACATTACTAGCCAATTGCCCATCAGGAATCACCAGGGGAGGGAGGCTGGAGAAGGGTAGGGCCGGAGCGCTACCACCCGTCATCTTGCACCGCCGCCACCTCCCAGGAGCAGGGGGTGTGAGGGAGAAGCTTGCCCTGCCATTCCCTCCATCCCCCTCGGCCAGCCCCCTGCAGTGATGTGTGCCCCCAGGGAGCGAGGCCAGCAGTGCCCCCTGTCCCCACCATCATGGCAGTGCGCCGCCACCTCCTGTCTGAAACATTCTTGGAGCACTCTGATTGGTTGTTTCAGTAATCATTCGGAGTGCTCCAAGAGCATTATGGACAGACAGACAGATGGACTATGCCCTGTATTATATTAGAATTAACTTTATTCATAGGTTATGCTTCTGCATAGCACCTAACTCCTCTCTAAACAAGTGTGCCATATTTTGACCCTCCTCAGAAGGAACATAGTTATCATGCTCTATCCAAGTCACAAGTTTGTAAGATGATGGTATGAACAAGACACCTTACATACACCTGGCACACTGTAATTCTACCAGCAACATAATTGCAGTACACTGCACCATACGAAAATCACCCACAGACTCCAATCTCCAACACCAACAGTTGAAAATTTTGCCTGAAACAGTATGCTACAGTTTCCCAGGTTTTCTAAGAACACAGGTACAAGCAAGATAAAGGTGGACAAACAAATGCAGATGATGCATGTGTGTGGTGGGAATAACTCTGGTAGGTCAAGGGGATGAACCGTCTTATCAGAGACCAGGTCAGAGGAGCACCTCAGAGCCTTGTTACGCTTCATGCAAAACCAGAATTAGTAAAAGTAGAGCTTCAGCCCAACTGTACTGAACATGGGAACCACTTAAGGGCACCATATAAGCGTAAAATAGAGTAGAATCACTGACCAAGATGGGTACTAGTTGCAATTACAGAAAGGGCACTGCCACAGCCACAACTGAAAAGCAAACAAAGCCAGCAACAGTATGAATCATGTTGCCCTTTCTGCATGTGATGCCAGGGCATTCAAAGCACAGACTGTTCTTTGTTCACCTCTCTTTTTAAGTTGCTGATTAAATATAATGTTTATGGAAATGGAAGATTAAATCACTGATACTGACTAAGCTTTGGATGAAATCCTGCTTGCCTGACTGTAGCAAGTGGTTCCATTAATTTCCATGGAGCTATTCACAGAACCAGGAAGGCAGGATATGGCTTATTGCAAAGCAAATTCCCTCTCCACTGTCAGTTCTGCCAACTGCTGATGCAACTCTCTCTCCTTGCTCTTCCAGGAAGGGAGCCCTTGATCAAAGACCTCCAATCATGCCAAGTTTAGTGAAGCTTTTGAGCTGGGCACGTGGGAGGATTCAAGTGAAATGACCTATTTCATTTTTTTATTTGGGTCTTCTGAGGCAATAGTTTATTATACAAGTAACTGGTGGGCCACCTCAAGCTCCTCCATAGCACAGTTTTAATAATCACTCTTCCCATTTCTTATAAATGAGGCACTCGAGGAA